>NC_043003.1:8577320-8592455 GCF_006345805.1 Octopus sinensis
ACTACAGTTTTATATATATAGATATCCAATCTTAAAAATATACCTGTTTTTAGATATAACTTTACTTCAGCCAAGTTTAACACAATCAAATATATATTAGGCTAATTTAACTTCAGCGAAGAGATAAATAGCACAATATTATCTTCGCGAATTATTATTTATGGCTGAATAATCTCTCTTTATGTCAGCTATTCTGCCATGAAATCCCTGATGAGGTGGAAATTAGCTTATTTATAGACAAAAATAGGATGAGGCGGATAACTGTACATTCAAAAATTTTGATGTAATTTTATACATAAATTCTATACGTTAATCGCATCCTTTTAACTTTTATCATTTACTTCTTTATAGCAACTGGACTGCGGCCATGATGGAGCACCGTCTTGAAAGGAGTTTTGGTGGAACAAATTCACACCAGTACTTCTAAGTCAGATGCTTATTCTATCGGTCTTTTCTGCCGAACCCCTACGTTACAGAGACGAGAAGAAACCAAGTGGTGGTGGTGGTGGCGGCGGTGGTGATGGTGATGGTGGTGGTGATGATGGGGGGGTGATGGGGTGATGACAATCCCAGACACAAAGACACACACACACACTCATAGACATTTATTTAATTCACTCACAAGTCATGGTAGGCCCAGGGTAGTCTCTCGCCCAAGCTGTGGCGCCAGGGGACGGAAACTGGAACTACGTGGTTAAAAGCGAGCTTCTTAACCACAAACCATTCCTGGTCACATTCATTACTGTGACGTTATCTAAGTAAACTAAATGTTGTCGGCATGGCAACGAATGAATCTTTGACTAATTATTATGGCAGTCGCTTGCAGGAATCCGTTATATTACAACATACAATTGCCAAGTGGAATAAACTGGATTGCAATGAGGAAGATACCGAATAAACACATAGCTATCTCCAATTCGATTTTCATGCCTATCTTCACGTATTGTGAAGAATAGGCGCAGGAGTGGCTGTGTGGTAAGTAGATTGCTTACCAACCTCATGGTTTCGGGTTCTGTCACACTGCGTGGCACCTTAGGCAAGTGTCTTCTACTAGAGCCTCGGGCCGACCAAAGTCTTGTGAGTGGGTTTGGTAGGTGGAAACTGAAAGAAGACCGTCGTATATATGTACATATATGTATGTGTGTGTTTGTTGTGTCTGTGTTTGTCTCCCCAACATCGCTTGACAACCGATGGTGGTGTGTTTACGTCCCCGTAACTTGGCTGTTCGGCAAAAGAGACCGATAGAATACTAGGCTTACAAAGAATAAGTCCTGGGGTCGATTTGCTCGGTTAAAAGCGGTGCTCCAGTATGGCCACAGTCAAATGACTGAAACAAGTAAAAGAGTAAAAGAGTAATGTTTGTTAATCCCTTCTACAATAGGCACAAGACCTGAAATTTTGGGCGAGGTGGGGGACAGTCGATTAGATCGATCCCAGTACGCAACTGGTACTTAATTTATCGATCCTGAACGGATGAAAGGCAAAGTCAACCTCGACGAAATTTGAACTCAGAACGTAAAGACAAACGAAATGCTGCTAAGCAATTCGCCCGGCGTGCTAACGATTCTTATTTCTTTATTGCCCACAAGGGGCTAAACATAGAGAGGACAAATAAGGACAAAGGGATTAAGTCGATTGCATCGACCCCAGTGCGTAACTGGTACTTAGTTTACCGACCCCAAAAGGATGAAAGGCAAAGTCGATCTCGGCGGAATTTGAACTCAGAACGTAACGGCAGACGAAATATCTATTTAGATTTCTTTACTGCCCACAAGGGGCTAAACACAGAGAGGACAAACAAGGACAGACAAACGGATTAAGTCGATTATTTCGACCCCAGTGCGTAACTTGTAGTTATTTAATCGACCCCGAAAGGCTGAAAGGCAAAGTCGACCTCGGCGGAATTTGAACTCAGAACGTAACGGCAGACGAAACACGGCTACGCATTTCGCCCGGCGTGCTAACGGTTCTGCCGGCTCGCCTCCTTGAAGAATGTTTGTTAATGACGAAAGAATACGATTACAAATGTAAGTGGCCGAAATGGGATTCCTCGGAAGGACTTCTAGAGTAATGTTACTCAACAGGGTGCGTAACTCAGAGATCAGAGCGTCTCTGCAAGTTGTGTCTCTGCTTCTCCGCATTGACAGGTTACATCTCCGGTGCGATGAACATGGGATTAGAATGTTGCAGGAAAGGATCACAATATGAATCCTTGAAGCCGAGCCAACCGTCACAAGACCTAACGGTTGACGATATCCTTAGTCTCACTTGGTCACGCTTTCCACCACCCCCTAGTTTCACTTATTGAACTACAGCCATGCTGATGCACCGCGTGGAAGGGTCTTGTCAAACAAATCAAGCCATAACACTTTGTTTTAAAAGTCTGGTACTTATTATATCGGTCTGTTTTACCGAACTGCTAAGTGTAAGGGGGCAAGCACAAATACAATAGTATACATGCATACAAACATACATACATACATACATACATACATACATACATGCATGCATGCATGCATACATACATACATACATACATACATACATACATACATACATACAACTAGGAAGGAGAAAGCTAATTCGAAAACTACAGATTCAATCCATAACTGGAACTGTAAAATTCTGTAAAACTTTCCAGAAGTTTCTCATTTAAATATATATGAGCATGTCTACATAAGCAGCTATATGCATAAGAATGCATACATAAAGCAAAACATACAAATTTAAACATATACATACATACATACACATACACACACACATACATACATACATACATACATACATACATACATACATACATACATACATACATACATACATATGTATATATATATATATATATATATATATATATATATAATATATATAATATAAATACGTTCCCTAGTAGTAGCTTTACCCGCAGTGAATTATTCACTGCAGCCCTTCGCTTCAGGAGTCTCTTAGCGCGCCGGAACCAAGACATTTGAAATTTTATTCCCGATGTAATCAGTAAGACTAAGCACGTGTCTGTCTTGACACAGAGAGCTGGGGTTAGTCTTTCAGTTTGCATCTCGAGGACCGAATGTACTGAAGAAGTCACGGACACTTGAATTATGCAAGTAATTCTTTTGTTAAGACCGAACCGAGGTATGTATTTAAGTCTGTTTTTTATTTAATTTTTCATATGTCCTGCCCGCCAAATTTGGTTCTGGTGTTCGCTGAATTCTTCCTCTAGAGAATTTCCCTTGTAGTTTGATCGTTGATGATCTATTTCTAGCATTCTGGCCGGCTACCTAGCAGGCCAGCCCTGCCAATACACATATATTTGAATTTTCTCTGACTCCTCAGATTTTTTGAATGCTGGACTACTGGTTTTAATTGATATTAAAATTAATATTAATTTATCTCCCTCAATTTTTAATATATAGTATATATATATATATATATATATATATATATATACACATAATGATGGCTGCCCCCTCGTTATCGAGTATGGTCATTGCACGAATCTTAACTATTATTGGTGCTGTGATCGAATGTGACTTTTTAGCCCAGCTAAGGATGTTAACATAAAGCTGAAGCTCAGTAAAAAAGAGAACACCTATGCTGAACTACTGAGAAATCTGCTGTTACTCTATCCAGATTACAAGATCAGGTTTATACCTGTAATTTATTGGGGCCCTGGGATATGTAACACACTGCCTAAATACCAATCTTGAGAAATTAGTCTTCTCAAAACCTGAAAGGAGAAAGCTAATTCGAAGACTACAGATCCATTCCATCACTGTAACTGTAAAAATCTGTAAAACTTTACAAAAGTCTATCATTTAAATATATATGATCATGTCTAGATATGCAACTATATGCATCAGAATACATACATAAAGCAAAACATACAAATCTGCACATATACATACATACATGCGCGCACAAACAAACACATACACACACACACACACACACACATATATATATATATATAAGAATTTTTTAATAGATACGATAGAAGCACCAAGGCTGTGTAGATATTAGAGTATTTATATATAGATATCTATCTATAAATCTATCTATCTATAAATGCTCTAATATCTACACAGACTTGGTGCTTTTATTTTATTACGCAAAAAAATTCTTATATACACACGCTGACATAGAACCAACGTTGAACCCTTAATTCGCAATATTACCGAATCTGGAACCTAACTATGGTCTGTCTATAGCACTTATTCAGCATTGCCTGACACCTTTGGGTCTCAATGACACCATTATTTCTTATATATATAAGGCGCATTATTTCTTATATATATATTATAGGCGCAGGAGTGGCTGTGTGGTAAGTAGCTTGCTAACCAACCATATGGTGCCGGTTCAGTCCCACTGCGTGGCATCTTGGGCAAGTGTCTTCTGCTATAGCCCCGGGCCGACCAATGCCTTGTGAGTGGATTTGGTAGACAGAAACTGAAAGAAGCCTGTCGTATATATATGTATATATATGTGTGTGTGTGTGTGTGTGTGTGTGTGTGTGTGTGTGTTTGTGTATCTATGTTTGCCCCCCTAGCATTGCTTGACAACCGATGCTGGTGTGTTTACGTCCCCGTCACTTAGCGGTTCGGCAAAAGAGACCGATAGAATAAGTACTAGGCTTACAAAGAATAAGTCCCGGGGTCGATATGCTCGACTAAAAAAGGCGGTGCTCCAGTATGGCCACAGTCAAATGACTGAAACAAGTAAAAGAGTATATACTAAGACCTTTCATAGAGTTTCTTTCGACCAAATTCACACTCAAGTCTATGGTCGGCCCAAGGTTAAAGTAGAAGAATGCCTCACATTGGGACTGAACTCGAAACCCCGAGGTTGTAAAGTGAGCTTCTTAACCATACAGCTATGACTACGCCTACGTATAAAGCTTTTTTCTTGCCGCAAACACAAGAGATTTTTCATCCGACATTACTTTGAACCGACATTCATATATCACAGGTCTTAAATCAAGAACACCAATATACCAAAGCAACATTTCAGTAAAATATTTAGCTTTATATTGTCTGTGTCTTTACTATTCCTCTGTTTTACTGCCATAACATTAACAGCTATCGATTTTAAGAGCTTTCACGACGGTGATATTATCACGTAAATCGGTGACCGAATGGCATTAGAGGCAAATTTCCGGGCCATGCTGGTTAATTAGGCACAGATCCAAATTTGGTATGCTCACGTGAAGAGGTTTTTAATGTTAATTCCCTTTCTAATTAATTTCAGTAATACCCTTGCTCACTTTCCTCTGTCAGATACCATTTATCAACCTAACCTATTCAACCAGATTGCAGAGATAAAGGATTCAGCTCGTTATACAGTCACTTATCATAAAAGTTTTCATAAACTTTTTATACAATAACTATGATTATTTAAGAGCATCTCTTCTTCTGTTCTATATTGAAGAGATGAGGAATTATTTACATTATTTACATTATTTGCATTTGACGGATATTTGTCTTAATCTTATTTATTGTTAACACAACGTTTCGGCTGATATACCCTCCAGCCTTCATCAGGTGTCTTGGGGAAATTTCGATCCTGTGTTCCCATTTCTTTGTTTTTAACAAAATGTTTTGGCTGATATACCCTCCAGCCTTCATCAGGTATCTTGGGGGAAATTTTGAACCTAGATTTTCATTCCTTTGTTGTTAACTCAACGTTTCGGCTGGTATACCCTCCAGCCTTCATCAGGTGTCTTGGGAAATTTTCGAACCTGGGTTCTCATTCCTTTATTGTTAACACAACGTTTCGGCTGATATACCCTCTAGCCTTCATGAGGTGTCTTGGGGAAATTTCAAACCTGGTTTCTCATTCCTTTGTTATTAACACAACGTTTCGGTTGATATACCCTCCAGCCTTCATCAGGTGTCTTGGGGAAATTTCGAACCTGCTTTCCCATTCCTTTGTTGTTAACAAAAGGTTTTGGCTGATACACCCTCCAGCTTTCATCAGGTATCTTGGGGAAATTTCGAACCTGGGTTCTCATTCCCCAAGACACCTGATGAAGGCTGGACGGTATATCAGCCGAAACATTGTGTTAACAACAAACAAGATGAGGACAAATATCCGTCAAATGTAAATAATGTAGCATCTTTTCTGTGCTCAATGTATCCGTAACGAAGTTCTCTACGGTCTCTGCATCTATGGCGTTGTACTTATTCTACCATAATTCTACCTCTTACTAATTGAAGTGTGAAGATGCCTGGTCTTGTGGTTAAGGTGTTGCACTAACAGTCACAGAATCGTGGTTTCGATTCCCAGACCCGGTGGTGCATGTTGTGTTCTTGGACATAAGTCATCATTTCACGTTGCTCCAGTCCACTCAGTCGTAACTGAATTCCATCAATAGCTGAGAAGTTAACCCGGCGACACACGGACAAGTGTTTTATTCAGGTTGTGAGAGTGTCGTAACATCAGTTATTTACACGATACAGAAAACTTTATGAGTCTTTGAGTTCATGACAGATCTTTGTTTGGGGTAACTTATTTCCTATTGCCGAGAGAAGTCTCCACAGCCGGCCCAAACTAAAGTAGGCTTGCTTCAATTATTTTACATATAACATAACGTGCACATGATTAAGGGTGGGATGTGTATCGGGTTTTGTTGTTTTTTCCTCCAGTACGAATTCGTACCTATTTCCCATCTATTTATGCTGAAGAGTAAAGAGCTAATTTCTTTGCCCCCCGACAATATCAAACATCAATGCGTTGCATTCTAACTACAATGCATTCTGACTGCAATTGTGCATCACATATAACCTGATGTATAAGTGAAGGTCCAAGGCTCAGTGGTCAGAGCATCGGGCTCACAATCATGAGGTAATGAGTTCGATTCCCGGACCGAGCTGTGTGTTGTGTTCTTGAGCAAGACACTTTATTTCACGTTGCTCCATGAAATGAGTAGAAATGAGTTGCGATGTCACAGGTGCCAAGCTGTATCAGCCTTCGCCTTTCCCTTGGATAACACTGGTGGCGTGGAGAGGGGAGGCCGGTATGCATGGGCGGCTGCTGGTCTTCCATAAACAACCGTGCCTGGGAGGGAAACTTTCTAGGTGCAATCCCATGGTCAGTCATGACCTTAGGGTGTCAGTCATGACCTTAGGGTGTCAGTCATGACCTTAGGGTGTCTTCTTCTTTCCAATATCGTAATACCTATTTTGAAGAAATTTTACTACAAAGAAATGTAATACTAAACAACGGGGCAAAACTGTTTAGTTCCTAGTGTTTCTCTTTGAGCCTTTTAATCTAAAGTGTTACTGCCTTTGTGAAATTTATAATCCTAAACAGCACAAAATTTAAATCATTACCAAAGAACGGGTTTCATAATAACATCCTAACTCCTCCTCCCCAGACAAATATATTTGCGTGTCAGTATTCTTGTCAAGCGATGTTGGGGGAACAAACACAGACACACAAACACAGACACACATACATACATATGTACGTACGTACATACATGCATGCATGCATGCATGCATTCATACATGCATGCATGCATACATACATACATGCATGCATGCATACATACATACATACATACATACATACATACATGCATGCATGCATGATGGGCTTCTTTCAGTTTCCGCCTACGAAATCCATTCACAAGGTTTTGGTCGGCCCGATGTTATAGTAGAAGGCACTTGCCTAAGGTGCCACGCAATGGGACTGAACCCGGAACCATGTGGTTGGTAAGCAAACTACTTACCACCCAGCCACTCCTACGTGTATGTATATAAAAATATAAAGAAACATATCTATCTAATAAAGAAACATATATACATTATAATGCGATGTTGTATAAACAGAGACTAGTAATAACCACATAATTTACTTGGATATTGCAACTTTTAAGATTTCGAAGTCCTTCAAAGTCTTGTCCAATATTTCCTTCAATTTTTCCCTTATTTAATGGCAGGAAAGAACAGCTAATAATGGCTAACTAAGACTTGAAAATTACTGGACCAATAAAATAGATATAGTCTACTATTTTATAGTTTATGATTAACCTCGTTATTACATCCCATTTCGCCTCTTTATTACGTTTATTTAGTTATGCAATTAGTGGCTTACTCCTGACTCTTGAAACGAAATATTTGGATATTGGTGTATCCACTGAAAGAGTGGTTTTGTGGTTGTACTGTGAAAACGCTCGCTTTACAAGCATGTGGTTTCGGGTTCCACTCCACTCTGCTGCACTTTGGGGTGAATGTATCTTATAATAGCCCTGGGCCGACTTTGGTGCTTTGCGGATGATTTTGGTTGACCGAAAAATGTGTTTCACTGACTCGCATAAATATATATGTATGTGTGTGTGTGTGTGTGTTTGTTTGTGTGTGTTTGTGTGTGTGTGTTTGTGTGTGTGTGTTTGTGTGTGTGTGTGTGTGAGTGTATGTGTGTGTATTAAAGGCGGAGGCGTAGATGTGTGCTAAGAAGCTTGCTTCTAGACCACATGGTTCCTGGTTCAGTCTCACTGCGTGGCATTTCGGACAAAAGTCTTTTACTATAGCCCTGAGCCAACCAAAGCCTTATAAGTGGATTTGGTAGACGGAAACTGAAAGAAGCTCGTCGTATATATATATGTGTGTGTGAATGTGTGTGTGAATGTGTGTGTGTGTATAGATATCGCGAGATTGGTTCCTGACTAAAAGTCGTTATTGGGTACAATACAGCAATCCCTCGCCACATCGCGGTTCCCCTATCTCAGTTCTCCTATCACAGCTTATTATCTAAGCATATACTCTCTCTTTCTCTCTCTTTTACTCTTTACTCTCTTTTACTTGTTTCAGTCATTTGACTGCGGCCATGCTGGAGCACCGCATTTAATCGAGCAACTCGACCCCGGGACTTATTCTTTTGTAAGCCCAGTACTTATTCTATCAGTCTCTTTTTGCCAAACCGCTAAGTGACGGGGACGTAAACACACCAGCATCGGTTGTCAAGCAATGCTAGGGGGACAAACACAGACACACAAATACACAAACGCCTATATATATATATATATATATATATATATACATATATACGACGGGCTTCTTTCAGTTTCCGTCTACCAAATCCACTCACAAGGCTTTGGTCGGCCCGAGGCTATAATAGAAGACACTTGCCCAAGGTGCCACGCAGTGGGACTGAACCCGGAACCATGTGGTTGGTAAACAGGCTACTTACCACACAGCCACTCCTGCGCCTATGTTGATTTCTCTATAGTGTTGTTTCGCATTTATAATAAAATAAATATATACAAATTATAAAACTAATTTTAAAATATATACAGTACAGTACTGTTTTTACTTTGCAGATTTTCACCTATCGCTGGTGGGGAGTGAAATGCAACACACAGGATAGTCGAGGGATTACGGTATAATAATTTCTAATTTTAATACAAAGCCAACAAGTCTGAAGCGGGGAGTTAATCGATTACATCGATCCCACTGCTCAATTATTACTTTTTAATCGATCCTGATAAGGATCAAAGACGAAGTCGAGACCCGGCGGAATTTGAAATCTGAACGTAAATTCGAAAGAAATTCCACTGTGCATTTTGTCCGGCGTGCTAACAAGTCTGACAGATCACCGCCCTTCATTATCTGCACTACAGGTGCAGGTCATGAAATTTTGCTGGGGAAGGGCTAACCGATTACTTCAACTTCAGTGCTCTGCTTTACCTATGTTTTCGTCCCCGAAAGGATGAAAGGCAAAGTCGACCTCGACAGAATTTGAACTCAGAGCGTAGAGAACTTAGAGAAACACCACCAGACATTTTCCTCAACGTGTTGACGATTCTGCTTACAGCATAATGCTTTCTAATTTCGAGGTTGGGTATTAGTTGATTACATTTGCCCCAATATTAAGCTGATACTTATTTTATCAACCCGAAAAGAGTGAAAGGGTAAAGAGACGTCGACGGCATTTGAATTTAGAGCAGAGAACTGGAAGAAATGCCGCTAGACATGTTCTTCCTCGTGGCAATCATTCTGGAAACTCGCCGTCATATATTGGCCATATATTGGCTACAACATACTAATGGAAACCAGCTTGCGTTCCCCTTCTCGAATTAAATTTACTGTTCCGTGTTCATTAGCATTTAAGCCAAAAGTCGTGTGAGATACCTTAAAATTGTTCGAGCAGTACTGACAGTTGTAAAAGCTATGAGTTATGTGAGAAATATTTCAATATCCTCCATATATGCAATTTCAAATGAGATTTCCACGCAATTCTCCATTGGGTTACATTTGCGCCAGTCACCACTCACAAATCAATTTACGAAAACTATTCATTATTTCAAGTGTTCGTCAGCTGAAAAGCATTAAAGAAAATGGGCCGATATCTCGATAGTTCATTGTTGATGAGTCTTTTGTACTTATCCGAGATGATTGCCAAATTTAAACTAATAATCTAAAGGAGTACGTTTTCAAGATATATAACTGTTGTTCTATCTTCCTGGGAAAGGAAATTAGAAATATTTGCAGGGCTTAATGTAATTCAAATATTAAGCAGAACACAATGACTATAAATAAACGTACCGGAAACTGTGAGACGGTAAATATATGAATGGAATTTTCATAACTTTGTGAAACATTAAATATTCATAGATTACATGTTTGTGTCTACAACCAGAGTGTAAACGGAATTATGTAATCAATTAATGTGAAGTAGTCTCTATGCTTCTGAAGTGGTATAGCTTTGAGATTTTGAGAATTGTGAAGGAGTGTGTGCATGATGTGTATTTGATGCTATGTACTTATATTCGTTCAAATGAACACATACGCAAAACACACACACACGTGTATGTGTGCGTGTGTGTCTGGGAGAGAGAGAGAGAGAGAGAGAGTGAGAGAAAGAGAGAGAGAGCGACTGTGTATGTGTGAAAACATGTCTGGTTAAGAATTTCAATTTCCAACCACGTCGTTTCAAGTTCTAATCTTACTGCACGACACCAGAAGTACGTGTGATTCCTACATATGAAAACCTTGTCAGTAAATTTGGTACATGCAAACTATGTGGAACTTAATCGTACGAACACACACACACACACACACACACACACGCGCGCGCGCGCGCGCGCGCGCACGTACGCACACACACACATATTATCGACAGGCTTCCACACAGTTTCCGTTCCCTAAATTCCCTTACAAGGCTTTGTTCAGCCCGAAGCTATTGTAGAAGGCACTTGCCCAAACTACCGCGCCGTAGAACTGAACCTAAAACCACATAATTGCAAAACCGTGTTTCTTAACCACAGAGCCATGCTTGTGCCTAATCATGAAGATAATGGGTTTTGTTTTCCCTCATCACCGAATGTGTTAGTTTAATTAATTAAAATTCTTGGCACACTACATTAAAGACGTTAGCGTTTCCGTCTATTGGGGACATAAAATTTAATTCGCTTGTGTATAAAATTGTTTAATTTTCACAGCTGCTGCCAAACATAAAGGCATTGATAATATTTCGTGGAAATAGGTGTGAATATTGAATCTCTTTCAGGTGGGGGAGCTGGCAGAATGGTTAGCACGCCTGTCTATACGTTCTGGGTTCAAATGTCGCCGAGCTTGACTTTGCCTTTTATACTTTCCGGTTCGATAAAATAAGCACCAGTTGAGCACAGGGTTCGATGTAATCGATTTGTCTCTCTCCCTTGAACTTACTGGCCTTCTGCCAAAATCTGAAACCAGTATTGAATCTTCGTATATGCCTTTAGAATATACATTTGCGATTGAGGAATGAGATTAACTAGTTACAAAGATCCTGTGCGCACATACGCAATATTCAAAAACACGTTTTCACACAACTGAAATATAATGTGTACGAGTGGGTACCCAAAAGTAACCGGAAACATTCTTGTGAGACAAGCTCATTATAATTCAGGCTTCCGCCGTAAGAAACCACTTGATGCAACATTCAAGCCTCTGTCTGTCGACCGGCATCGTCGGATTAGGTCGTATTGCTACCTGTGTGTCTTTGCTTTTCAGTGTTTCTCCCCTGACCGCCGAATTTTGCGATGGCTGAAGCGAAGGAAGAGCGTGCTTCCGTGAAATTCTGGGTTCTACTAGGGAAAATGGCGGCCGAAAAAGCTGTCATACTTCAAAAAGCTTGACGCTGCCATGAGCAAAACATAAGTTTACGAGGTTTTACGCTTTAAGAATGCTTACTTGTCGCTTGAAGACTAACCTCGTTCAGGGCGACCGTCGACCCGAACGAATAAAAGAAAAACATCATGAAAATTCATGAACTGATCTTGGAGAACCATCACCGAACAATTGACGAGCTTGTTGATATGACTGGTGTGTCCTGGAGCTTTTGCCAACAAATTTTGAGCGAGGAATTGCGATATGAAATGAGTTACAGCAAAATTTGTGCCTCGTTTGCTCACGGAAAATCAAAAGCAGTCACGACTGAATGCATGTCGTGAACTGAAAGAAGAGTTGGAAGTTGATCTGAAACTTTTTTTCGAAGATCCTCACTGGTGACGAAAGCTGGTGCCACGGAATTGGCAGGTGTGCAAGAGGTGAAGAACAAAACGACGAAGGCGTTATAAAGAATCACTTCGCAAGAGTTCCAGGACTGCTTCGCACCTGGACCGATACATTGCTTCAAATGGAGAATACTTAGAAGGTGATGAAAGTGTGAACATGTAAAACTAAGCGAATAAAAGTAGTATTGTAAAATTCCGGTTTCATTTGGGTACCCTCCACCTCGTATACTAATTACTGCACGAAATTAATGATACTTTGTGTCATCTTTCATTATCTTAGCTTCAGGGTTAATTATCTCATATTATGTAACTCAGTGAAGACGCGTTGCTTGGTAGACAGGGTATTTTGCTGACGATTGTAAGGCTGTGAGTTCGATTCCTGGCGGTATGTTGCGTCCTTGAGCAAGACACTTTATTTCCCGTTGCTCCAGTTCACTCAAATAGCAAAAATGAGTAGTACCTGTATTTCAAAGGGGCCGGCCTTGTCACATTCTGTGATTCACTGAATCTCCCTGAGAACTACATTAAGAGCACATGTGTCTGTGGAGTGCTCAGCCACTTGCACGTTAATTTCATGTGCAGGCCGTTCCGACGATCGGAGTATCTGGAACCCTCGTCATCGTAACCCTCGAAGGGTCACAATGTAACTCATTGACACGCCATACATATTAAATATACATTATGTCACGTATTAGTATTATATTATGATACAGTAATATAATATGATAAGGTCTATCGTTTATTCTTGGTCTCAGTCATTATTTTAGTCGATTCTATTACTTTGTATGTGCTTTTATCGATTACGAAGGCAAAGTAGTGAAGTTAATTGCTCGTAAAAACAGGCAAATGATAATGGCCTAAAAAGCACAGGATACTTTCCCTGCCTCTTGGTCACCACACAAAGAAATTTTCCATACAACGCTTCCATACACACGCACACACAAACACACACACACACACACACACACACACACACACACATATATATATATGTATGCATGTATGTATATATATATACCTTCCTTTCTAGTTACAAACATACATCCATACAGACAGACAGACAGACACGCTTGCACAACACATGTGCAAGAAATATATACAGAAACACACACGTTGGCATATATATATATATATATATATACATATACATATATATATACGTGTGTGTGTGTCTATGTGTATGTATAAATATACATATAATATAGATAGATAGATAGATAGATAGATAGATAGATAGATAGATAGATAGATAGATAGATAGATAGATAGATAGATAGATAGATATAGAAGTGTATGTGTGTGTATTTACTGGTATGGGTGTAGATTTGTTTATGTATAATACATACCACCAACTCCTACACAGTTTCCGGTTGCAAAATTTTAATTGAAAGCCATTGGTCTATCTCAAGGTTTAGTAGCAAATACAAGACAACTTTCCATTGTCAATTTTTACACTCTTGGGGCTTAAGAACCGCTGTTGTCAGATATGTGGCGGAAGCTGTGCCAAAAGCCCCGTTTTTTGGCAGTATAACAATTAAATTGATTTCCAGCATTAACAAAAGACCATAATTTTTGGCGATGGGAATCCGGTACGAAATTGGTTCTCGTTTCAGCGACTGTAAAATGAAATGCCAAGTGTGCTTAAGCAGGATAGGAATGCAGAATGGGAATCTCTTTTACTCTTTTACTTGTTTCAGTTATTTGACTGCAGCCATACTGCAGCACCGCCTCTAGTCGAGCAAATCGACCCCAGGACTTATTCTTTGTAAGCCTAGTACTTATTCTATCGCTCTCTTTTGCCGAACCGCTAAGTTATGGGGACGTAAACACACCAGCATCGGTAGACAAGCGATGTGGGGGGAGACAAACACAGACACACAAACACATACACACACATACATTCATATACATATATACGACGCGATTCTTTCAGTTTCCGTCTACCAAATCCACTCACAAGACTTTGGTTGGCCCGAAGCTATAGTATAAGACAGTGGAGGCGCAATGGCCCAGTGGTTAGGGAAGCGGACTCGCGGTCATAGGATCGCGGTTTCGATTCCCAGACCGGGCGTTGTGAGTGTTTATTGAGCGAAAACACCTAAAAGCTCCACGAGGCTCCGGCAAGGGATGGTGGTGATCCCTGCTGTACTCTTTCACCACAACTTTCTCTCACTCTTACTTCCTGTTTCTGTTGTACCTGTATTTCAAGGGATCGGCCTTGTCACTCTCTGTGTCACGCTGAATATCCCCGAGAACTACGTTAAGGGTGCACGTGTCTGTGGAGTGCTCTGCCACTTACACATTAATTTCACGAGCAGGCTGTTCCGTTGATTCGGATCAACCGGAACCCTCATCGTCGTAACCGACAGAGTGCTTCCCAGTATAAGACACTTGCCCTAGGTGCCACGCAGTGGGTTTGAACCCGAAACCATGTAGTTCGTAATCAAGCTAGTTACCACACGGCCACCCCTACGCCTGTAATGCATATAATATAATTACATGTTTCATTTTTCTTCGACCATTTCTGCCTCCAAAGCGTCAAAAGGATTAGTTATATCGTATTATATATGTTATCGATTTCAAATTTTGGTACGAGGCCAGCAATGGTGTAAGAGGAATTGAATCCATTACATTGA
>NC_043003.1:8592555-8595055 GCF_006345805.1 Octopus sinensis
CCATTTAGCTTGCTTGTTGAGGAAGGGTGATTTTTGGACACTTAGCAGAACAAAAAATAAGACCAGTCAAAAGGCGAAAGAGCTCATGACCAGTCAACGGCCATCCAACAATATGTGTACATGTGTTTGTATGCATTTATGCATGTATTTATGTATGTGTGCGCAGGGATATGGAAATATCTCGGTTGGTGTCCAGGCGCACGGTCGGCCCACCTGGAGTGGGAAGCCCCTCTGTGTTGTCACATACTCTCTCCAAGGAGAGGGAAACTCTGAGAGAAAACCTGTGAAACTGACAATATTCGATGATGTAGACTAGTTCTTCTTTTTGAGTTGATGTTGTCCATGTTTAGAGGGTGGGATTGGATTTGTGCAAATCCTAAAATAATCATCATGCACAGGCATCGCTTGAAAGAAAGGTAAGGCCTGTCACGAAAATGGCTGGTCGTAGCCTTCGCATCTGAGGGACTTTCGATCAGGCAATGGCAATACTCGAACTCGAGTTTGCAGCCATTATGCATGTATGTATGTATGTATGTATGTATGTATGTATGTATGTATGTATGTATGTATGTATGTCAGGTCACTTCCGAGTGCTACTGGTAACATGTAACCCAGTAGAACCTGCTGCATGGTCGGGTCGTCGGCGACTAAACCGGCAACCCCACCAAGCTTGCTTGGTGAGGAGGGTGTTTACTGGACACCCTGCGGGATGAAAAACAAAACCCGTCAAAGGGCGGAGGAACTCTTGAGAGTCAACGGCCATCCAATAAATGTCTTGAGGCTGTATCATGCGCGGGGACATAGAAATAATCGGACTGAATACCCGATTGCGCGGTTAAACCATTGGGAGTGAAGGACTCCTAGCCTTAGTTAGGGCATCCTTCTAGGAGAAGGTAACTCAGGTAACTGGGATAACTCCGACATAAAACCTGCGGCTCAGTGGTTACCGATGATGTTGACTTATTCTTCTTATAGTCTAACCCTACTTTCTGTCGTTTACGGCTACGCTGATTCACATTTTTAAGAGTAATTTCGTCATTGGGTAGCTTTTTCAACACAGCCCCATACTACCCTCTTTCTTCCTGCTTGTTCATCAGCCATCACATCTTTTGCTTCTCAGCGGTCTTCAAGAAACTCATTCACGCAATGCGTTTACAGTTTATATATGACACTTAAGCGAGGTATAGATCTGCCATTCTAAGACCTGAATGCTGGTTGTGCAAAGACCGACGGAGAGTCTTCTGTTTCAGTCATTAGACTGCGGCCATGCTGGGGCACCACCATGAAGAATTTTTAGTCGAAGGAATCAACCCCAGGACTTATTTTTTAAAGACTGGTACGTAATCTATCGGTGTCTTTTGCTGAACCTCTAAGTTACGGGGGACGTAGGGACACCAACATCGGCTGTCAAGTGGTGGTGGGGGACAAACAGGAGTTTCACAACTGAGGCCAAATTTTAGGAGACACACGTGCATTGTCCGCCCTGTAGCTCATTTAATCATAATTTGCTGCTTATTTAGAGACCAGATGTCACGACTCAATGACTCCAGATAACCCAGGCTAGTATTTGCAATCTTGTTAATATGGCTCTTCATGATACGATATACAGCTTTATGAAAAGTTACTCTTGACACACGTGGTTTGCTCCTGATGGTCAGCTATCGCAGAGGAGGCAATCCTTTCTAAATTAAGCAAAGCCGGATGTCAAAGTTTGAATTTTCACTCAAAGAGTAAAGGAGAAAGTGCACAGAATATATATATTTTTTGATTTCATCTAGTTTCAGCTCACGAGCTGTGGCCATGCTGGGGCACCGCCATTCGGTGTTGCTACATGATTTTACTTCACTAATGCTTTTTTAGCAATTGACATTGAGAGTTCGATGCAGCTGCCCTCATCTGCACCTCCTGCCGTGAAGTTGGTTCATCTGGGACACCTGACAGGAAGAGGTCCAGCTTTATTTTGAAGACATCTGCATCCACCCCATGCAGGTCTCTCATGTCCTTCAGGAGGATATTGAAGAGCTGTGGACCTCTGAAGCCCAGGCTATTGCAGTATCTTGTCCTACATCTTGATGGCAAATTTGGAGTCCTTGGCACTATGTACAATTTGTTTCTTTTTCTTTTTTTGAACATTACTGTTGATAGTTCCACTGTCTTGTAATTTCCTTCGACTGCAAAGCTTTTGACTTACCGCCAGTAGTTTGTGTTTAAGAGGTATTAGTTTACATGTTGTATTTCCTATCATCAGGTCTCGTAGATTTTGGATAGTCTGTCAGAAAAAACCGTAGTTGCCGGTTCGTGAATATATAACCAACTTTTCCTCAAATGATAGTATTCAATTCACTGTTATTTTTCAGTAGCCTATCGATGTCTTTTCGATAAAGTTAATCCATTTTAGTTGTTATCATTCCCATCGATTTCAGATACTCCTGTCTGTTACAAACGGCAATTGCCAAACAATACATTAAGACATTCCAATGTCCGAAATGTGGAAGCTACA
>NC_043003.1:8600055-8610055 GCF_006345805.1 Octopus sinensis
AACGTCTTTATTTGATTACGTGGTTTTTGCCAATGCGTTCTCAGAATCTTTGACAAGTGCCTTTAGCGGAACACATCTAGCTTTCTGTCTATTTTCACGGTGCTCTTACATGTCTCCTATTTCTTTACTACCCACAAGGGGCTAAACACAGAGAGGACAAACAAGGACAGACAAACGGATTAAGTCGATTATATAGACCCCAGTGCGTAACTGGTACTTAATTTATCGAACCCGAAAGGATGAAAGGCAAAGTCGACCTCGGTGGAATTTGAACTCAGAACATAAAGGCAGACGAAATACGGCTACGCATTTCGCCCGGCATGCTAACGTTTCTGCCAACTCGCCTAGCAGAGACAACTGTTGATGGAACTATGCTCTTATAGAGCCGGATCTCTATGTGTAACTCGGAGAACCAGATAGCGCACATTCTGTGGAATACGGCCGTGGTTTTGCTAATTCTATGACAGTTGCATATACCAGAATTTTAATGTGATCGATATAATCGATTCAAGCCTTTCAAGTCGGTGGTCTAGTATGGTTGCAGCCCAATGATTGATTTTAATTAGTAAAGCATAAAACAATAAAACAATATACAAATGGACACACGGGTCGACATGGGCATACGAAAATGTGCGACAACCTCTTTGTTTATCTATACAAGTGGTCCTTAACCGCATTCCAGATGATCCCTTGGGGTCCTTACAAAGTAGATTTGAGGGTTCATGTTAGCAAAATGGTAAATTGTGGATCCACAATAGTAATAAAGGGTTCATGTAAAATTTGGATTTAAATATATGTATTGCAAGAAGCAGCTTGATTTCTTTCTCTAATATTTTACATGGTCCAATCTACGCAAGTTAACGTGTGAATGTAGAGGCGCAATGGCCCAGTGGTTAGAGTAGGATCGCAGTTTCGATTGCCAGGCCGGGCGTTGTAAGTGTTTATTGAGCGAAAACGCCTAAAGCTCCACGAGGCTCCGGCAGGGGGTGGTGGCGAACCCTACTGTACTTTTTCATCACAACTTTCTCTCACTCTTTCTTCCTGTTTCTGTTGTACCTGTATTTCAAAGGGCCAGCCTTGTCACACATTGTGTCACGCTGAATCTCCCCGAGAACTACGTTAAGGGTACATGTGTCTGTGGAGTACTCAACCACTTGCACGTTAATTTCACGAGCAGGCTGTTCTGTTGATCGGATCAATTGAACCCTCGTCGTCGTAACCGGCGGAATGCCACGAATGTAGGAATAACAGAATGGGAATTTTAGAAGTATCTATAACACTTGTTTTTAAACATCGAATGTTTATAGGGGTCCACCAGAATAAAGGAATAATCAAAGGGGTCCATAATGGTTGAGAAACACTGGTGCATACTTTCATGTGTATGCGTATGTGTGTATATTTGTGTGTGTATTTGCGTGTATGTGTGTATGTGTGTGTGTGTGTGTGTATGTGCTTGAGTGTATGTTTGTGTGTGTGAAGATTTGTGTTTGATCTCTAATTTGTAACATAAAGACCATTTTCATTAAATACACAATTTAGAAACTAATTAGAAAAAAATGCTGTCATTAAAACATATCTGTCTTATACACAAGAAAGGTTTTAATTGGTTGATAAAAGAGTTTTGCAAATTAGTTCATAAATATTACGTCCATCATTGGTATGACTTTAACGCTATCACAACATGGATATAATGAGCAATCAGACTTAAAATACATACTTACATACAGTCAGACAGACAAACGCATACACAAGTATAAATGCTCTCATATCTATACAGCCTTCGCAATATTACCGCTTCTGGAACTTAACTTTGGCCTCTCTATAGCACTTGGGTCTCAATGACACCATTATCTCTCTTATATATATATATATATATATATATATATATGTATGTGTGTGTGTATGTGTGCGTGTGTGTGTGTGTGTGTGTGTGTGTGTGTGTGTAACAAATGGTATAATTATAAAGAGGGCAAATTTTAGCCATTTCTCAGATGAACAACCTCAATCGATTTTCGAACCTTATTGGGATCTCATCAGAGGCGTCCACATCATTCTGAGAAACAAGCAAACAAACTGTTTATATACTCAACAAATGCAGCAGTTACTCTATGAAGGAGTCCCTAGTTTGCATACCGAAATTGTTTAACACTATGCATGCATGTATGTATGTATGTATGTATGTATATATACACACACACACACACACACACACATATATATATATATTATATATATATATATATATATATATGTACGTATGTATTTGTATACCTACTTATGTATATATACGTGTGGGTGCTGAAAAGCTCTTGACTTTAAGGGTAGCGTGAAAGATCTGGCTGGAAGCCAAACCTTCCGAGTTCTTTTACAAGGCTTAGAATAACTGAAGGACCGCTGCAATAACTGCAGGAATCTGAGATGAGGAATACGTTGAATAAAATAACTGATCCTCCTGTATTTTGCTGTCTGCCTTCCTGCCTTCCTGCTTGCCTGCCTGCAAGTCTATGTATGTATGTATGTATGTATGTATGTATGTATGTATGTATGTATGTATGTATGTATGTATGCATGCATGCATGTATGTATGTATGTATGTATGTATGTATGTATGTGTGCATGTATGTACGTATTTATGTATGTATGTACGTATGTATGTATGTATGTATGTATGTATGTATGTATGTATGTATCTTTCTATCTATCTATCTATCTATCTATCTATCTATCTATCTATCTATCTATCTATCTATCTATCTATCTATCTATCTATCTATCTATATCTTCGTGTGTGTGTGTGTGTTGTGTGTTGATTGATTGATTGACAACTAATTACTTCGCAAGTGTGCAAGTACTTGGGAATCCATCGTGACTTTCAGTGAAATGTTACGCACGCGTACAGCAACCAATTAGACCTTCGCTCATATACGTTACATAATCCTCTCGGCTTATCATTGTAAAGACTTCTATGCACAAATTGTGGTCTGCTTTGTTCTTTGGCTGAACGCAAACAACTCTCCCTCTCTCTCTCTCACACACACACACTCTCCCTCTCTTCGTGTATATGTATGTATTATTGCATGTGTGTGTGTGTGTGTGTATTTGTTAGAGTGTGTGTATGTGTAATTTTGTTTATGTTTATTCAAAGATCAAAGCAGACTGCAAACTATGCAAAGAATCCAAACTGTTAAAAGGGAGTTGATTATATAATCTATATTAGTTGAAGGCTAATTACTTCACGTGTATATACACGCTTCACTCTCCATTACCACCCCTCACTCTTACTCTCTCTCTCTCTCTCTCTCTCGCACACTCACATACCTCCTTCCCTAACTAGCCAATTTGCATACACACATACGTACGTACATACATGTATACATACATCAGGAGCACTCCGTGGGTTACGACTACGAGGGTCCCAGCTGTTACGATCAACGGAACAGCTTGCTCGTGAAATTAACCTGCAAGTGGCTGGGCATTCCGCAGAGACGTGTACCCATAACGTAGTTTTCAGGGAGATTCAGCGTGACACAGAGTGTGACAAGGCTGGCCCCTTTGAAATACAGGTATAACTCATTTTTGCCAGGTGAGTGGACTGGAGCAACGTGAAATAAAGTGTCTTTCTCAAGGACACAACGCGTCGCCGGGAATCGAACTCACAACCTTACAATCGTGAGCCGAATGCTGTAACCACTAAGCCACGCCGCCTTCAGACACACATACAATAATACATCACTTTACAAGGACTTGCTTGACGAGATCCCAGGTCTACGAGCCGTCGTTGGGAATTGAACTCACGGCCTTACGATCGTGAACCGAATGCCCTAACCACTAAGCCACGCGCCTTCATACATACATACATACATACATACATACAGACAATAATTTTTGAAGAGGAGGCCAGTCGAGTAGATCGACCCCAGTATGCAAGTGGTACTTAATTTATCGACTCTAAAAGAATGAAAGGCAAAGTCGACCTCGGTGGGATTTGAACTCAGAACATAAAGACAGACGAAATACTGCTAAGCATTTTGCCCGGCGTACTAGCGTTTCTACCAGCTCGCCGCCTTTTCCAAGCTTATTATTAGCGATGCAAAGGTTGGTAATTGCGAGCGGACGACCGATATAATGCAGGTTACTTTCAGGATCCGATATGCTAGAAACAGCAGCCAAATGCCCTTCAATCAGTCATCATTAGAATAGAATGGCGATATACATTGTATAAGGCACATTATTTACATTTAGTGGATATTTGTCCTCATCTTGTTTGTTGTTAATACAACGTTTCAGCTGATATACCCTCCAGCCTTCATCAGGTGTCTTGGGGAACCCAGATTCGAAATTTCCCCAAGACACCCGATGAAGGCTGGAAGGGTATATCAGCCGAAACGTTGTGTTAACAAAAAACAAGATAAGGACAAATATCCGTCAAATATAAATAATGTAAATAGTAATAATAATCCTTAGGAATGAGAACCCAGGTTCGAAATTTCCCCAAGACACCTGATGAAGGCTGGAAGGGTATATCGGCCGAAACGTTGTGTTAACAAAAAACAAGATGAGGACAAATATCCGTCAAATGTAAATAATGTAAATAGTAATAATAATCCTTAGGAATGAGAACCCAGGTTCGAAATTTCCCCAAGACACTTGATGAAGGCTGGAAGGGTATATCGGCCGAAACGTTGTGTTAACAACAAACAAGATTAGGACAAATATCCGTCAAATATAAATAATGTAAATAGTAATAATAATCCTTAGGAATGAGAACCCAGGTTTGAAATTTCCCCAAGACACTTGATGAAGGCTGGAAGGGTATATCGGCCGAAACGTTGTGTTAACAAAAAACAAGATGAGGACAAATATCCGTCAAATATAAATAATGTAAATAGTAATAATAATCCTTAGGAATGAGAACCCAGGTTTGAAATTTCCCCAAGACACCTGATGAAGGCTGGAAGGGTATATCGGCCGAAACGTTGTGTTAACAAAAAACAAGATGAGGACAAATATCCGTCAAATATAAATAATGTAAATAGTAATAATAATCCTTAGGAATGAGAACCCAGGTTTGAAATTTCCCCAAGACACCTGATGAAGGCTGGAAGGGTATATCGGCCGAAACGTTGTGTTAACAAAAAACAAGATTAGGACAAATATCCGTCAAATATAAATAATGTAAATAGTAATAATAATCCTTAGGAATGAGAACCCAGGTTCGAAATTTCCCCAAGACACCTGATGAAGGCTGGAAGGGTATATCGGCCGAAACGTTGTGTTAACAACAAACAAGATGAGGACAAATATCCGTCAAATGTAAATAATGTATATTCTATTCTGTTCAAGGCGACCCCCATGTTCAAAAGTAGTCTCAAGTTTTCAGCAAGCTACATTCCTTGTAGCATTACATTGCAGATTTTATTATCGCTACTTATTTGTTTTGTTTTTTTCTGCCTTCGGAGCTCATTTGTGTTTGACAACAGAAAAAACTATAAGTTTAGGAAATCGTTTAGCGCGACATTATTGATGGAAAGTTGGTGTTTAGCAAATCACGTATCAAAGGAAAGACCATATTTGCTAGCGAACGCAGTTTAAACAAGCATCTTGGAATTTAATTTCCGCTAATATTAATTAACGCCACCTGATAAACCATTTTCTTTGATTGATGTCTCGCATCAGCATCGTCATCAGCTTCTGTACCTAGACTTCCACTAGAATTATGGATTTACTCTTTCGTTCTTAGGACTCCGATTTTTTAAATTTTGCTTTTGGTATGACGAGAGGGAGGGAGAAAAAAGAAATATGCTGTTGGTATCATAGCGGCGAGCTGGCAGAAACGTTAGCACGCCGGGCGTAACGCTTAGCGGTATTTCGTCTGTCGCTACGTTCTGAGTTCAAATTCCGCCATGGCCGACTTTGCCTTTCATCCTTTCGGGGTCGATAAATTAAGTAGCAGTTACGCACTGGGGTCGATATAATCGACTCAATCCGTTTGTCTGTCCTTGTTTGTCCTCTCTGTGTTTATCCCTTTGTGGGTAATAAAGAAATTGGGTATCATAGTGGGAAAGAGAGGGAGAACAATGGGAATGTAAGGGTGAAATAAGGAGTCGTTAATGTATGGGACATAGCAAGAATGGGATAGGGTAAAGAGAAAGTGAGCGATAAATAGAGTGAGAGTGAAGGGGAAATAGTGAAAGAGTAACAAATAAAGTGAAAGATTTTGATAATTGTAAAGGAGAGAGAACGAAAGAAAGAGAGGGACAGAGAGAGAGAGAGAGAGAGAGTGAGAGAGAGAGAGAGAGAGAGAGAGAGAGAAGGGATTTAAAAACAAATGATTTAGTATTGTGGGGGTGACGATGATGGTGACAGTGGAGCAAGCAAGAAACTTACATGGAAAACGAAGGGGATGAGTGGACGAACAGACATACCGTAAATCCTCGAGTATAGTCCGCCCTTGAGTATAATACGCAGGAGATTTTTAGGGGACTGTACCTCTGAAAAACCTAAACCTTGTGTATAATACGCACCCCTTCTCTAACTTGAGTCAAGGAGGTCTATATAACGTCCTTGGTTTGTAAAAATGTATACAGTAACGTCCTTTATTATTATTGTATATATAACATAATGCAAACGTTTAGCTTTTTTGTGCATTTTGTTTGCAGAAAATAAAGAAATAACAGTAATAACGTTTAATAAATGTTGCTTACTGCAAGTTATGGATGATTCTTTTATGACTTCATTGCTTTCAGGCTTAGCTTAAGGTATTTTCGCGCCCGACATCACAAAATGCGTCTGAATAAACATTGTCGGACAGCAAATAGAGACTCGGACATTGCTTAGAAAATAATTTTCATTTTTAACCTCGTATATAGTATGCACTAGGGATTTTGACCTTTAATTTTTGGGGGAAAATGCGGATTATACTCGAGGATTTACGGTACACATAAAATGTTTCAAATAAGACTAAATATAATATAATCCTTTTTACTATAGGTATAAGGTCTGAAATTTGGGGAAGAGAGGGCTCCAAGGTTTGACTTCTACTTATTTTCACGACCCCAAAAGGGATGAATGGCAAAGCCGACCTCGGCAGAATCGGTAGTTAGAACGTAAAGACGGACGAAATGCCGCAAAGGATTTTGTGCGACGCGCTAACGACTCCGTGATAAAGAAAGGTTGCTTCTCAACCACATTGTTCCGTGTTCAGTCCCACTGGGTAAATATCGTCTGCGATAGCCTTGGGCCGAATAAAGCCTTGTGAGTGGATTTGGTACACGGTATCTGAAAGAGGCTCTCGTGTATATATGTATATATATTCCTTTATTCCTTTGCTTGTTTCAGTCATTTGACTGTGGACATATATACATACATACATACATACATACATACATACATACATACATACATAGGGAAGAATTCACCCCCCCCAAAACAAACAAACAAAAGACGAAGAAGACAGGTGGTGTAGATAACGAATAGATGTATTAGTTTAACGCTCGGGAAGTGAAAAAGTCTTTAACGTTTCGAGCCTACGCTCTTCCACAGAAAGAAACAGGGAGAGAAAATAAAGAATGTATAGTGCCTAGCGATCAGTTTCCGCCTACCAAATCCACTTACAAGGCTTTAGTCGGCCCGAGGTCACAGTAGACGACACTTGCTCAAGGTGTCACGCAGTGGGACTGAACCCAGGACCATGTGGTTGGTAAGCAAGCTACCTATATATATATAGGAGCAGGAGTGGCAGTGTGGTAGGTAGCTTGCTTACCAACCACATGATTCTGGGTTCAGTCCGACTGCGTGACACTTTGAGCCAGTGTCTTCTACTATAGCTTCAGGCCAACCAAAGCCTTGTATTTGTATGAATATATGTATGTATGTATGTATGTATGTATGTATGTATGTATGTATGTATGTATGTATATATATATATATATATTATATATATATATATATATATATTTCAACAATTGAGGGTAAAATTAATTAATTATTAATCAATTTCACCAAGTATTCAGTATGCAAAGGGACCATTTAAGGCGAATTCAAATTATACATTATATAAAAGGGCTTAGTAAAATAAATTACTTTGCCACATACTGAACTCATTAGAAATAGCAGCTAAAAAAATCTCTCTAAAACTATTCTAATACTTAAAGAAAATCTCTCTTTTTATATATATATTATATATATATATATATATATATATATATATATATATATACGTGTTCCAACGGCTGCTCCTGAACCAGTTGTTGAGTGTCCCACCCAAGAGGAATCGATGCTAGGTGTGTTGAATTAATGTCGTGATTAATAATAAATTCTCGTATATTCCATCTTCTGTCTTTCATTTGCTACATACATACATATATATATATATATACATATATATACATATATATATATATATATATATATATATATATATATATATCTATATATATATATATATATTATATATATATATATATATATATATATATATATATTTACACACACACACACGTAGAAAGTGAGAGAAAAGATGAAAATTAAAAAAACAGTAAACTGTCTAGAGAGATACAAATACACGGTTATATATATTGTAAGCGCGTATTTGCGCGGACGCCTACATACGCACACACATGCCTCTCTCTTTCCCCACCCTTTCTTCCTACGCCCCTTTCCCCCCTCTCACTCTATGAATATATATATGTGTGTTTGTGTTTGTGTGTATATATTTATATATATATGGGTCTGTATATATTTATATATATATGGGTCTGTATGTATGAACCCATACATGTTTGCGTATATGTTAACATGTACTTACATATATATATATATATATATGTGTGTGTGTGTACTTATATATATGTATGGATGTATTATATATGTATATATATATATACATACAAACATACATACATCTGTGACGTTGTGTACACAGAGAGATAGAAAAAGGGGGAATTAATGACGATATAAAAACACATTAATATACAGACGTAAACGTATAATGGTTATTTTAGAATTAGCTTGAAATTAACATTGACCGTATTTAGCTGATTTCCTTTGTTACATTGTTTTCATTGAGTAATTCCATTGAATGAAACTTAAGTCTCGTGATAAGAGAAGAAAAGGGCGGAAAGCAATAAGGAATAAATAAGGAGGGGGGGGAATGAAATGATAGCTTGCTTGACGTAACAAAATAGGGGGAAGAATGAGTAGATGGAACGCTGACGTGAAAAGCAAGAAAAATAGAGAAAGAAAGAAAGAAAGATAGATAGATTTAGAAAGACGGAGAGAGAGAGAGAGAGAGAGAGAGAGAGAGAGAGAGAGAAAGTAAGGGCAAGTAATCTTGTGTATATAGTAATTATTATATATATTAATTATAATTAATATATATTTATAATTATGACAGGTGTAAATAGAAAAACGGAAAGAATGATAAGAATTCTCTGCTAGGCATAAAGTCCTGCGTCTTATGAGGTTCAGTCTAATAATCCTGATCCATCATCAAAGGCATTCCAGCAATGCCCAACCCATCTTATTTTCAGAATTATTCTACATTAAAGTACATTATGTAACGTGTCCTTTCTTCATTTTAAGCTTTTGCCCGTCCTCTGCTTTACATGTCCGTGTCAGGTCGCGCTTGGGCGCCACTGGTAACATGTAACCCGGTACAACTTGTCGCATGGTCGGGTCGTCGGCGATTAAACTGGCAACCCCATCAAGCTTGCTTGGTGAGCAGGGTGATTGTTGGACACCCTGCAGGACGAAAAATAAGACCCGTCAAAGGGCGGAAGAACTACTGTGTAGTCAACAGCCAATTCAACAAGTACCTTGCCGCCTGAAGTGCCTGTGTGCCCCATTGACCCGAAGAGCTATGCTGGAGGGAAATCTTCAAGCAGGTCTTACCAGGCCAGACAGGTCGAAGGGTAGGAGACAGACAAAACCTTAACAACAATAAATCAAAGCTATGTCAGCAAGACCTAACAGATCAGATTCCTGGCTTTGAACTAGCAGG
>NC_043003.1:8617555-8620055 GCF_006345805.1 Octopus sinensis
TATATATATGTATATGTATATACAAATACATAAATGTATGTATGTATGTACAGATGCATACACACTCACATGTATTCATGAAATATTGCTACACAATGCAACACATATTGCTTAACAAAAAAATATATAAAATGTATCTAATGATCGACAATGCAAACTTTAGCTATCACTGGAATAAATCCTTTGATAAGAAACCTACATGGTATTCTATTAAGATCCTCTCCGAGTCATACTGACTCATAGGGCCGGTTTCCCAGGTTCTGTGGCGCGTATGTTCCCCAGTGGATGGGACGCTGGTCCGTCACATGATAGCTCAATTTTAGAAGCTGAATGGTCTGGAGCAACGTGAAATGAAGTGCCTTGCTCAAGAACACAACGCACCATCCGGTCCTGGAATCGAAATCGCATTCTTACGATTATGAGTCCAACACTCTAACGACTAAGCCATGCACTTCTACACGGTACTCTATTAACTTGCTAAAGATAAACCTGACGTCATGCTGAACACAATAGGCATACAGATGTTTCCGATTCAGCCATGTGACGTGTCTTTACGAAGGAGACGGAAGACCACACTTAGAAATGAATGGAAGACATCCCTTAGTTAAAAACAAAACATAAAGCACAGCTAAAAGTTAAAGACCTCATCACCGCCGCTGCCGCCGCCACCACCACCATCACCACTACCACACTGGCGTGTTAAGCATTGTGCGTGTGCGAGCTATATGCTTTGCGTGCGTGCGTGGGTGAATTGGAGTTGATCGGTCTTCAAACATTTTATTTCTTTGAGTTATTGGAATAAAAGACGAAATGTCATAAAATTGAAATTCAATCCGTTCCATTTCATAAACAAGTAGCACAACTGATAAACAGACACTCACACTCACACTGACGCCCACTCACACTCACACACACACACAGAGTCTAGTCAAATTAACAGAACCAGAAGATAAAGATCGTCCTCTCATCGTCATCATCCGGTAAAATTTGTTCGGACATTTTAAATCCGCACACGTCATCCGCACACGTCATCCGCACACGTCATCCGCCTCGGCCCTGCATTGAGGGAGGTCTTCTGGGTGGCATCCAGTGTCTGTGGTGATTGATCTACAATACATTGTGTTCAGATGACCTGCTCGAGTACGGCCATGCTTTGGCATCCATAGCAGTAGACCACTTGCCAGCTCTTGTTTAGCTCGCCAGCGTTGTCCTGCAAAGCGCATGTGCTTTTCCCTTATAATGGCGGAAAAAAGGCAGATCTCCAAACTGCTGTTTCGTGATGGGATAAGTCCTCCAGGATATGATTAAGATCACTTATAACTGTTGTGATGGACGTCCCCAGGCGAGAAGTGAGCTAGTCCACTACTAATAAACGTGGTTTCTTGTTCAGTCCCACTGTGAAGCATTTTGGACAAGTCTACTCTATTATAAACCCAGGCAGACCAATGTCGTTTGAGTGGATTTGGTTGACAGAAACTGTGTTTAAGCCTGACATATATATATATGGTGTCATTGTGTGTGTATATATATATATATATATATATATATATATATATTATATGTTCCCTTATCGCTTGACAATATACTGTGCTGGTTTGTTTACGCTCTTGTATATTCGCAGATCGACAAAAGAAACTGATAGATTAAGTAGCAATCTTTCAAAAAAAAAACCCCAAAGAAATACGATTAAGCTCTTCAAGACGGTGCCCCAGCTTGGTCGCAGTCCAATGACTGAAAGAAATAAACGATAAAAGATGCATACGCAAACACACACCCTTACAATTATATACGCTTATGTATCCTATATATCTTAACGCCTCTCGATTAATATATATATATATATATATATAGGTGCAGGAGTGGCTGTGTGGTAAGTAGCTTGCTTACCAACCACATGGTTGCGGGTTCAGTCCCACTGCGTGGCACCTTGGGCAAGTGTCTTCTACTATAGCTCGGGCCGACCAAAGCCTTGTGAGTGGATTTGGTAGACAGAAACTGAAAGAAGCCCGTCGTATATATGTATATATATATATATATAACATACATACATACATATATATATATATATATATATATATATATATATATATAATATATATATATATATATGTGTGTGTGTGTGTGTGTGTGTGTGTGTGTGTGTATGTGTTTGTGTCGGCACAAGGCTTTGGTCAGCCCAAGGCTATAGTAGAAGACACTTGCCCAAAATGCCACGCAGTCGGACTGAACCCGGAACCATGTGGTTGGTACTTATCACACAGCCACTCCTGCGCCTATATACATGAACAATTGCAGCGTGGAAGATGTTTGTAAGCTATTTGTAAACCATTTAAGAACATACAAAAACCGTTTGTTTCACTTCATCATTTAAATTAAATTTCTGCGAAAATATTTTCGTCGAGAAATTTAAATGTTGAAGTGAAACTAATGGTTTTTGTGTGTTCTTAAATTGCTTACAAACATCTTCCACGGTGCAATCATTTTTGTTTCAGCACACGAT
>NC_043003.1:8627555-8637555 GCF_006345805.1 Octopus sinensis
TCTATTTCATTTGACCAAACTTTTTCGTTTCTTCGAAGAAACCGGAAAATTTCCTACTGTAAAGTTTCAAAAAATACCCAACTTAAGTAATGCAAGATGGAATTCATGAGCAATACTAACTCTTTTGGCATGTATTCTTCTATCAGAGAACATAGTTTTACTCTTCAATGAATGTTCATCGATTCATCTCTTACAACTGGACAGATTTTTGGTATCCTGACTGAAGAAAGGCCACGAATGACTCATGCTATTTTTTCCCTGTCCTTCTAATTGTTGCTTCTCATGTCCGCCTTTGTATCGTCTATCCGTCCGAATGTTTTATTGCCCTCTATTGCGTTTACCCCCCGAGACACAAGTCCGGGCAAGGTTGTTTATGAATTTCAGTACTTTGTTAGCTCCTGGGTGGGACAAAATATATTTTGTCAGACTCGTGTCTATGGATTAATCATATTAACACTCAAATTTCTGACGTTGAGTTCATTGCTCTAAGTGCACTCGATCAGGTTGTAACGACCTTGTCGCACCCAGGATTGCATACATATATGCATAAATACCTATTAATATACATGAATACATATATAAATATATACATGCGCGCACACATGCGTACATGCACACACGCACACATGCGTACATGCACACACGCACACACACACACACACACACATAATTACAAAGACTGCATCCTGGTGATTCTTTAAAGCAATCATTGACATAAGCGAAATTTGAAACCACACTCCTTTTTAGTAATAAATGTACTCTGTCGTTGGTTTTAAGCTTTTCCATCCGTGAACAGTTTACTGGTATTTATCCTTTATCAACCCATATCAGATTAGTTGACCTCTGCCTGTCTGCCTGTCTGTCTGCCTATCTGTCTGTCTGTCTGTCTGTCTGTCTGTCTGTCTCTCTGTCTCTCTCTCTCTCTCTCTCTCTCTATATATATATATATATATATATATTTACGCCGGCCTTTTCTAGTTTCCTTCTACCAAATCCACCCATAAGGTTTTGGTCAACCCGTGGCTATAGTAGAAGACACTTGCTCAAAGTGATATGCATTGAGGTTGAACCCGGAACTATGTGTTGAGAAGCAAGCTTCTTACCACACAACCGAATATACACACACATACACACACATACATACACACGCACACACACACACATACACACATACACGCACATATACATACACACGCACACACACACACATACACATACACACATACACACATACACGCACATATACATACACCTCACACACATATCTTTCTATGTATATTTGTGTGTGTATGTGAAATTCTACGTGATGCGTGTATATCTCTCTGCTTGCCTGATAATACATTTACATATCTAATCTTTTCAACAACTTCCCACGGAGATGATTATACAAGCTTAACGTTTCCTTTTCGAGTTTCACACATCCTAAAAAATTACTGAAGCTGATATGCAAAATGTTCCGAAGTGAACGCACACATGACTTTTCAATTCACTTAGGAATAACAAGAATCCCTAAGATTTCCCTTTTGGTTGATTCAACGAACACTTCATTGGGCAACATTTTAAAGATATATTTATTTCCAACGTGTAGCTTTGAACCGATCCTCACTTTTGCTATTTATTCTAAATGAAACACGATCGCTATATATCTTTGAGATTCCGTCGTCAGAAAATTTTTATAGATATTTTGTTCTAGAATTCAGCTTGTATATCAAATACGAACGGATCTTCTGCGCTTTTTTGTTTCAGAATTCAGCTTTCATATTAACGTATAGTCTGCGCTTTTACTTTTTGCCAAAGAAATCTTTTCTTAGTAATTCTATTGTTTTGCTATATCTTCTGCCAACAGAGTAATATAGTTTAAAAATCCATTAAAATTTCACTACATGAAGCTTTGATGTTTTTATCTATCAACTTTCAATAAATGATAACTCAAAGTTTACGGCCATATCACATTGGAGATGTAGGCTCTCATCCCATCACCGCAGTTAATTAAGCAACGTCGAACCCAGTTAGTACTTAGATGGGAGACGCTAAGGAAAATCTAAATACTGTAGGTAATGTTTTTGGTAAATGGCTGTGCCCCAACGTGGACGCTACCTTTGGTATGAAGCAGGTAAAGAATTAAAAGAATTACGACTTTCTTGAGTGGGTTTCGTCTATCATAGAACTTTCCAGTAACTATTGCCCTCGGGCCTACATCAGGAATAATTATTTGTCACTCAAAGACTCCCTTTGGTCATGAATGGCCATAGGATGGCACCTAGAAAGTTCCCCTCCGAGGCACAAGTTCGGGCAAGGTTGTTTTATGGAAGACCAGCAGTCGCCTATGCATACCAGCCTCCTCTCTCCACGCCACCAATGTTATCCAAGGGAAAGACAAAGGCTGATACAGCTTGGCACCAGTGATGTTACAATTCATTTCTACAGTTGAGTGAACGTGAAATAAAGTGTCTTGCTCAAGAACACAAAACACAGCCCAGTCTGGGAATCGAACTCACTACCTCATGATTGTGAGCCCGACGCTGTAACCACTGAGCCACGCGCTTTCACTACTATTAGTCACTTAGTCCTGTAAAAAGTTGAGTCGACTTTCGACGTCTCAAGACATTGATATCGCCCTTTCATCAATCGCAACTAAATAATTCTACAAAGCACTAATGGCGGAAGCTTGCCAAATATACCCGCCATCTAAGTTTCACTTTGTGCTGCCTCTGTGTCTTAAATGAGCCCAGAAGGATGAGTAAATATTTTATTTGTTTACTTATCTAATGATTTATTTCCATTTGTTTTCCTCTCGGTATCAAATTCAAAGTGCTGTGAGATTTTCTAATTACACGAACACAATAAATAAATTATGTAAATTTGTCAACAAATATTGTTTTTTTATGAACGCTGTCACCAATGTAGTTGCGTAGTTAGAAAGAAATTATATTTGAACAACCGGTTCGAAGCAATTTTCTTCGGTAGTTTGATCCGTAAGATTTGATTCAAACTCACTGTTTATTACCTCGGTTCATAATGTTCAGTTGAGAAAAGAAGGCTTGAATGCAAACCATTCATTAGTGTAGAAATTTATGTATGTTCCATCTCAATTAACGCTCAATTGAGGAAGGCTTTGACTGTAAACCATTAATTAAACGACAATGCTTGTTCTATACCACATCTCAATTATCCATATATGTTGCGCTCGACAATCATCAGTCCGTGCCGTCAACATATACCAACAATCTAAAAATTAGATATCATTATTTTGGTCATGTTTCTTTTCGTAATTGATTATTCCCGTGTCTGTCTTCGTACTGCAAAAGCTATTAAATCAAGGAAGCGATTCACGGGGAAAAAAAATTTCCCGAATGTTTTTTTTTTTCATTATTATAGTAAGTTATACGCACGTTCTTTTCTACTCTAGGCACAAGGCCCTAAATTTTGGGGAAGGGGGCCAGTCGATTAGATCGACTCCAGTACGCAGCTGGTACTTAATTTATCGACCTCGAAAGGATGAAAGGCAAAGTCGACCGCGGCGGAATTTGAACTCAGAACGTAAAGACAGACGAAATACCTATTTCTTTACTACCCACAAGGTGCTAAACACAGAGAGGACAAACAAGGATAGACAAACGGATTAAGTCGATTATATCAACCCCAGTGCGTAACTGGTACTTATTTAATCGACCCCGAAAGGATGAAAAGCAAAGTCGACCTCGGCGGAATTTGAACTCAGAACGTAGCGGCAGACGAAATACAGCTAAGCATTTCGCCCGGTGTGCTAACGTTTCTTATTTCTTTATTACCCACAAGGGGCTAAACATAGTGGGGACAAACAAGGACAGACGAAGGGATTAACTCGATTAGATCGACGCCAGTGCGTAACTAGTACTTAATTTATCGACCCAGAAAGGATGAAAGACAAAATCGACCTCGGCGGAATTTGAACTCAGAATGTAAAGACAGACGAAGTACCTATTTCTTTGGCTGTCTATCTACTCCCCATTTCGAGCAATCAGCGACAATATGAATCTTCGATCACCCTCCATAAATGCCAAAAGAAGATTTTGGATTTATGGAGAGTGAAAGTTAGGAACAAAAACGGGACAGTGGAGACATACAGGGAAACCGAAGGGTAACAAACATGGAGGGTCGTTAGACCTGAACTAGGGGAAAACAGTGAATACTGAGAGAAATATATATATATATATATTTCTCTAGCATTGATACGACTCTTAATCTGTCTCTTTTTCTCTCTCTCTCTCCTCCCTTATTCCCCTTCCTTTCTTTCCCTCTCCATCCGTCTCCCCCCCCCTTCTACGTTTCTCTATCTCTCTCACCTCCAGCCCCCTCGATCTGTCTCTTTCTTCTCCTCCCTCGTCCACCTTCTCTCTCTTTTCATCTGTCCCTTTCTCCTGTCTTCTGTTCTCACGTGACAGCTAGCCGCCGTTGAGCGCTCTTTTCGTTTTCAGCAGCCGCAGAAGCAACACGTATTTGTTCGTCTCCCCGTGGCCATTAGGCACAACTTCACAAGCCAGCCCCATACTTAACTCGTCCTGTCGAAAGACCCTTGTCCCACGTCCTGGTTTGTTTGTTGTTTTTTTTTATTTTTATTTTTACCGTTATGTTTTTACGTTTTTGTATTCTTATTGGTGTCACGTATTCTGTATTTTTGTTTACGTACTTCGTTCGTTTTCCGTCCTCGCGTTGTATACATTCGAAGCTTCTTCCAGGGGATCTAATGCGCTTGGCTTAGATTTCCCTTGGCTGGCTGGCCATATCGGAGCAATCTCAAGATTAATCAGCCGAAATTGCTAAGATGATCTGGTTCTTGACTGATGACTGAGGGCTTCGAATGTCCCGTCCTGTGGTTCTTGTTGTCGTCTCTGTGGTGTTTCATGTTCTTGTCCATGTCTGTAATTATTTTTACTGTTACCTATATATATATATATATATATAATATATATATATATATATAAATGGAAAAAAACACCTTTTATCAATTCAAAATGAACAATTAAATTACACCATCTAGAAAATTACGTATAATAGAAATATTAAAATTAAAATAACAATAATATACCGATGATTAAGTAAATTGCAAAATAATAATAAAACGTATATATTTAGTAGAATAACTATGCTTTATTATTATTTTTCAATTTACTTAATCATCGTTATATTATTGTTATTTTAATTTTAATATTTCTATTATATGTAATTTTCTAGATGGTGTAATTTAATTGTTCATTTTGAATTGATAAAAGGTGATTTTTTCTAATTTTTTTATATATATATAAATTTTTGTGAAATTTGATTTAGTATTTCTAAATTGAATTTTTCTCTGTAAGTTAGGAATAATATACCCTCAAATAATTATTATATACATACATATATATATATATATATATATATATAATATATATATATATATAATATATATATATATTATATATATATATATATATAATGTATATATATATATATATATATAATTATAATTTAAGCTATCAAAGAGATACTCTAAATTCTAATTCTAATGATAATAATTATTACTTTTGAAGGTTTTTATTCCCATGCTGGCCACTTGATACGATCGATATTTAAGTAACAGATCTTATCCTTATATATATATATATGTATATATATATATATATATATATATATATATATATATGTATGTATGTATGTATTTAAATGTATACGTGTATGTATGCATGTATGTGTGTATGTCTGTTATGAAACGCTAATATTCAGACCAAATTACAATAAAGTCATGACGAAATATCTGTTTTTCAATCAACTTTTCTTCTTCGACTTTCGATGTAACAATTATATAATCTGGTTTCCACTCAACCCCAACAAATTTCTGTCCTATTAAATGACATAAATATCTGATAAAGGTATTTATATAGGATTGAACACGACAGAATTCTATATAGATATCTATAGAAATCGTCTTCAAATGTTTCCTATGAGTAGAAATACTGGCTTTATCTCTTAAGTTACCTTGTGGTTAACGTTCTGGTGAGATTTACAATAAACCCCGTCAGCACATTGTCACTTATATACTCATAAACATTGGACACATAACTTTTAACAATGTGCTGTGGCTTTCGTTTTGGCTCTTCTCTGTGTAATATTGATTATCGTTGCTGTTTTTTCAATGTACATCTTACGTCAATGTTTACTTGTGGTTGATAGACTTATATTCGAAACAACTGACATGCCCACGCCCACACAGAAAGCATTACACACACGTCTATATACTCACACATGCATACATACGTACATACAGATAATCATGTTTAAAAATATGTATAAATATTTATATTCTTTTCTACTCTAGGCACAAGGCTCGAAAATTTGGGGGAGGGGTCAGTGGATTAGATCGACCCCAGAAGGCAACGGGTACTTAATTTATCAACCCCGAAAGGATGAAAGGAAAGTCGACCTCGGCCGAATTTGAACTCAGAATGTGAAGACAGACGAAATACTGCTAAGCATTTCGCCCGGCGTGCTAACGTTTCTTATTTCTTTACAACCCACAAGGGGCTAAACACAGAGAGGACAAACAAGGACAGACAAACGGATTAAGTCGATTACATCGACCCAAGTGCGTAACTGGTACTTAATTTATCAACCCCGAAAGGATGAAAGGCAAAGTCGACCTCGGGGGAATTTGAACTCAGAACGTAACGGCAGACGAAATACCTATTTCTTTACTACCCACAAGGGTCTTTTAAGGCAGCGAGCTGGCAGAAACGTTAGCATACCGGGCGAAATGCTTAGCAGTATTTCGTCTGCCGTTACGTTCTGAGTTCAAATTCCGCCGAAGTCGACTTTGTCTTTCATCCTTTCGGGGTCGATAAATAAAGTACCAGTTACGCACTGGGGGTCGATATAATCGACTTAATCTGTTTGTCTGTCCTTGTTTGTCCCTTCTGTGTTTAGTTGTGGGTAGTAAAGAAATAGGTATTTCGTCTGTCCACGGCCATATGGCGTAGTGACTACTCACCCCAAGATTCTGAACGGTAATAATAATAATAATGATAATAATAACAACAACAACAATAATAATAATAATAATAATAATAATAATAATAATAATAATAATAATAATAATAATAATAATGATAATAATAATAATATCGAAAAATACCTTAGGAATGAGAACCCAGGTTCGAAATTTCCCCAACACACCTGAAGAAGGCTGGAGGGTATATCAGCCGAAATGTAGTGTTAACAACAAACAAGACGAGGACAAATATCCGTCAGATGTAAATAATGTAAATAATGTACATAATTCCTCATCTCTTAAATATAGAACTGACTAATAATGGCTTCAAAAATTTTAGTCGGAGGGGCTTCGTCGGTTACATCGACTCCAGTGCCCAACTGGTACTTATTTTACCGACCTCGATCAGACGAAAAGCAAAGTCGGCTTCGGAGGTATTTGAACTCAGAACGTAAAGACTCAGAAAGCTTTTGTTTGGCACGCTAACAATTCTTCCAGTTCATCGCCTTCATTAATAACGGTTCCAGGTTTTGGCACAATGCCAAATATTTCGGGAGAAGGGGGGGGTAACTCGATTACATTGACCCCATTGGTCAACTGGAACGTTAATGAACTAATAACGATAGCGAATCTTTTGAAATTTTTGAAGCTCTCAGAATGTCATAGAGCTATATTTTTACGGCTCTATTTAGAAGTGTATTTTCCGCTGAGAGCGGAATGTGTGGAGAAAATTTGAATTTATTTAAATCTATGTCTGTGTGTTTGCAAAATTACTGGAAAACGGTTGAACAGATTTTCACTAAATTTGGCAGAAATACTCATTATCGAAATGATAAAAATTTGGTTTGATCATCTTCAAATATACAGAAATACATACATAGATATGCGACTGTGTGCGCGCGTGCGTGTGTACAATGATGGATTCGAGGCTTTCGTTTAGTTACGGGTTGATAACTTAATTTTACTGGAGTATAAATACCTATAAATGGTGATACTTAAAAAAATACTTTTAAAAATTGAACTTACAAATTTGCCGGTAAGCAAGTGGTTATATTATTTATATCCTACCACGAACTACAGTACGTTTAATTCACCGCCATCATTAAAAGACGTTCAAAACACTCCTCAAGTTCTATGCAATATTTTCAATAAGTATTTCCTTTTGTTCACTTTCTTTTTCATATGCATCGACCCTCGTCTGCCTGTGCATAGATCATGGTGTACCTATGCGCGTAGACACGTGAGGGTACATACATATATACATACATCACGTGATCACGTGACCGACCAGACCATCAGATGATTCTACACATCGCTGGTCACAATGTATTCGCATTGTTTTAGCCTTCGAACGACGCCACCCCGCAGGTTAAGCGAGCAGGCCAACAGAAGAAAGAGAGAAAGAGTGGTGAAAGAGTACAGCAGGGACTGCCACCACCTGCCGGAGAGTCGTGGAGCTTTTAGGTGTTTTCACTCAATAAACACACACAACGCCCGGTCTGGGAATCGAAACCGCGATCCTACGACTGCGAGTCCGCTGCCCTAACCACTGGGCCATTGCGCCTCCACAAATACATACATACATGCATACATGCATACATACATGCATACATACATACATACATACATACATACATACATACATACATGCATGCATGCATACATACATACATACATACATACATACATACATACATACATACATACATACATACATACATACATACATACATACATACATACATACATACATATATACATACATACATACATGCATACATACATACATACATACATACATACATACATACATACATACATACATACATACATACATACATACATATGCGACTCTGTGTGTGTCTGTGCAGTAATGGATTTGAGGGTTTCGTATATTTACGAGTTGATTTCTTAATTTCACCGGGGCGTAAATACCTATAATGGTGATACATTAAAAAAATTAAAAAATCAAACTTACAAATTTCCCGATCAGCAAGTTTAGTCAAACACTTACAAAGCTCAATTCGCTTCAATTAAAAGGCTTGGGTAAGCAATAATAATATTTTAAAATTCTATTTCTATTTCATTGAATTTCGTACTCCTATAGAATGTTTTATTGTAAAAAGTTAATACCCCGTCTGTAACTTTTTCACGTACTATGCCACACTTTATTCACACATCGATGAATTAAACCCACAAGTTAACTGTAACAATGGTGAGAGCGCTGTATATAATTTTTAAAAATAGATTCTATTTTTAAAAAAATTATTTTTCATACGCAATAATAGTAGAAAAAACTGCATAATGTATAATGCAATAATTACATCGTATTATATATTTGATAATTAAATAATATATTATCTATTTTATTGTGTTTTTCTAAGCGCGTGATCCCCCGGTGCGTGGGAAAATAAGTTGCATGAAACCGGTATGTTGTGCAGAAAAGGTTGTGGATGCTGATTTAAAGCAAAAAGAAGCCAGAAGTACTCTACCATATATATTCCACGGTCCTGTCAATTAGTTTTGCTTGATATCTCTCAATATCTTCATTGGCAACTGTCTTATCCGTCATCATAAAACCTAGCTTTCGAAAGAAGCGGTCTGCGGGAACCGTTAGAACATCGGACAAAATGGTTTGCGATATTTTTTCCAGCTCTTTATATTTTGCATTCAAATCCTGACGAAGTCAACTTCACCTTTTATCCTTTCGGTGATCGATAAAATAAAATACCAGTTAAGTACTGGGGTCGATATACTAGATATGCCCCTTTATCTAACCGTAATAAAATTATCTGTGCAGAAAGACAATATCAATGTTAGTAATCTTCACAAAAAACACTTCCATTTTGCTAGAATAACGTGACTAAGAAATAAAAAACAACAACTCATAAACAAGCATTACAAATATGTATCATCAGCTGCCAAACAGATACCATTATGATTTCGACACATGCATAGTTCGTATATGTCTGTGTTTGTCTCGCCTCCCTATTGATA
>NC_043003.1:8642555-8665428 GCF_006345805.1 Octopus sinensis
GCAAAGCGGCATTTTGTTCGTCTTTACGTTCTGAATTCAAATGCCACCAGGGTTGACTTTGCCTTTCATCCTTTCGAGATCGATAAAATAACTAGAAGTTGAGGACTGGAGTTGATGTCATCGACTAGCCCCTTCCTCCAGAACTTGCTGGCTTTGTGCAGAAATTGGAAACCAGTATTATTGGAAACTTTACAAGGTGGAGAGCTGGCAGAAACGTTAACACGCCGGGCGAAATACGTTGCCGTATTTCGTCTGCCGCTACGTTTTAAGTTCAAATTCCGCCGAGGTCGACTTTACCTTTCATCCTTTCGGGGTCGATTAAATAAGTATCAGTTACGCACTGGGTCGACATTATCGACGTAATCCGTTTGTCTGTCCTTGTTTGTCCTCTCTGTGCTTAGCCCCTTGTCGGTAGTAAAGAAATTGGTATTTCGTCTGTCTTTATGTTCTGAGTTCAAATTCCGCCGAGGTCGACTTTACCTTTCATCCTTTCGGGGTCGATTAAATAAGTACCAGTTACGCACTGGGTCGACATTATCGACGTAATCCGTTTGTCTGTCCTTGTTTGTCCTCTCTGTGCTTAGCCCCTTGTCGGTAGTAAAGAAATTGGTATTTCGTCTGTCTTTATGTTCTGAGTTCAAATTCCGCCGAGGTCGACTTTACCTTTCATCCTTTCGGGGTCGATTAAATAAGTACCAGTTACGCACTGGGTCGACATTATCGACGTAATCCGTTTGTCTGTACTTGTTTGTCCTCTCTGTGCTTAGCCCCTTGTCGGTAGTAAAGAAATTGGTATTTCGTCTGTCTTTATGTTCTGAGTTCAAATTCCGCCGAGGTCGACTTTGCCTTAGATCCTTTCGAGGTCGATTAGATAAGTCCCAGTTGCGCACTGGGGTCGATATAATCGACTTAATCCCTTTGTCTGTCCTTGTTTGTCCCCTCTGCGCTTAGCTCCTTGTGGGTAGTAAAGAAATAGGTATTTTATCTGTCTTTATGGTCTGAGTTCAAATTCCGCCGAGGTCAACTTTACCGTTCCTCTCGGGGTCGATAAATTTCGCACCAGTTGCGTACAAGGGTCGATCTAATCGATTGGCCCCTCTCCCAAAATTTTGGGCCTTGGGCTTTTAGAGTAGAGAAGATTATTAAAAGTTTCACACGTTATTGAGAGACACCAAGGCTGACAGGAAAAATAAAGAACATTATATCACTTACAAATAATTGTTTATGCACCCATACATTATTTCAACAATGGCGTACGTCTTATTCATGGGATATATCGTAATATGAACCTTCTCTAAGTACTTATTTTATTGCTGTATTTAAAGACCGATCAGGCGAATGGCTTATTGTACTATTTCAAATAATGGGAACCCTCTGTGAGAATATATTGGAGTGGCCTTCTTTTGTCAACAGTGGCCCTTTAGCTATCTTTAAACGGATAGTAAATTACAATAGTTTTCGGGTGAGAGTCAAGGAACGGTCTAATTCATGGTGTGGGAGACGTTTTATGCGAGCATTTCAGCATTGTACCGATACATGCTTAGTATTTGCAGCGATCTACAAAAAAAATATATTAATAATAATAATAATGATAAAAATACTACTACTACTACTACTACTACTACTACTACTACTACTACTACTAATAATAATAATAATAATAATGATAAAAATACTACTACTACTACTACTACTAATAATAATAATAATAATAAGGGATTGCCCTCAAAGTCTAGACTAAAAAGACGGCATCAGGAAAATAAATGTAATTCAAGTCAAAGTGAATCGAACAGGTTTTATACGCCTACGTAACCGGAAATGTTCATCTAGTACGTCACTGTGGTTAAGAAGTTCGCTTTGGAAGCACGTGGTTTCGGGTTCAGTCCTACTGCGCCTGCTTGGCACCTGGGGCAAATGTCTTCTACTATAGCCTCCAATGGCTGAAACGAGAAACAGATAAAAAATACTTAAAGGAAGAAGTAGCGTTAGAGTATTTGATCAGTATTTGTTGTCGTTGTTGAAAGACGTTCCGTTGATGACCCTCCTGCTCTTCTTTCATGCATTAGATATCTAGGATCTAATCATCCAATGTGCTCTGTAGCACCTCCTTTAAAAATGACAGGATGTATTTTGACTACTATTTCTGACATGATGAGTGTCCTCCTAGAGGTGTGTATATGGAGTCGAAGATGAAGTGTGTTGTTGTATCTAGAGAGGGTCACTATGCCAATAACAAACACATGCACTGGTTTTACTGCACTTCAGTATTTATTTGTCAGTTAGTTAAATGTTTAGCCATTTGACTAATCAATTGTTTTAATGAATCGTTCGGTCAATCAATCAATCAGTCAGTCGGTCAGTCAGTCAATCAATCAATCAATCAATGAATTAAATTTGTCAAAGTTATTTCATCAGGAGCGTGTCATTGATAAGGTCGTAAATGGTAAAGAAAGGCGACGAAAGGACTTTGACAAACCTGATTGATCGTTTAACCGAGCGATTAATCATTAATCAAACATTCGATTAACTAATTAGTTAAATGTGTAACCAACTGATTAATAATAATAATATAAGAAGTGAAATAGAATCATTACGTATGCTTATTATCGGCATAAGAACCCTGCCGAGAGTCAACGAAATATGTTTTAACTCACGATTTCACAACAAGAATCTTGCAAGCAAACGCTAGAGCGAAGGAAGCGAAGGTACATTCATATATTTCTGAATGGTAGTAGAAAGGTGGGGCGGGTGGATGGGGTAAGAAAACTCAATGAAATCACCGCAGTTCAGAAGTAACAATTTTGATTTGTTTGTGACCTACATTTATAGTGGGCGTAAAATAGAGTTTGTTATGAAGACATAATTTCAAGTTTAACTTGTTCTGCCACTTTTTGTTTATTATATTATATATTTTTACGCAGGTGTTATTACTAATGGATGTAGTTCAGTGAAAGATTGAAAACCATCAAGAGAAATAAAATTTCAATAAATATTTATATACAATTAGGCGACGAACTAGGTGAAATGCTTAGCGGCATTTTTTTCGTTCGTTTTGACGTCCTAAGTTGAATTTCTGTCGAGATCGACTTTGTCTCTCATCCTTTATAGCAATGGTTCCCAATGTGGGTGCTACTATCCTCTTGGTGCGGTGAGAAGATCCTGGAGGGTGATAACGGATCAATGGATATAACTACCCCTACAAAAAAAAATTGGTTTATTAGGGTTTCATTTGTGACGTACAGTTGTTTTAGATTTGCTACAGAAAGTGGTCTACGCGCGTGTGTGTATGCTTGTGTGTGTCACACACACACACAAACAAGGATGCAAACGTGGGCGCACAAAAGGATACACCTCTTAGAAGAACAGGATGGAGTAAGTGGAGCAAGAACACGCACGAAGACGAAAACTGTCGCTGAAGAGGTCACAGATGTGTGACAAAAGACACAAGTACGGACAATAGACATGAGTTAAAATAATAAAATGAGAACAGTAATAAACGAATGAAGAAAAATATGTAATGCGTGTGTTTATATGGCAAAAAAGAGGTGACCATCACGAAATACAACAATATCTGTTTCAACACACAATTTCAGATCAGGAATCTTGCAACGCAAATTGATAAACTCATGCGTATGTATATATATATATATATATATATATATATATATAGTATATATATATATATATATATATATATATATATATATATATATATATTTATTTTTTTATTGGCCCTCCGAAATATTCAAAATTCTATTTTGGTTCGCGGGAGCACAACTGTTTTTCGAAACCTCATATTGTCGTTAATGCTCGAAATGTGGAGTAGATGGACAGCCGACAACTGATGAAGGGTCGTTCTTTAGGTTACTTGTCTTGTTTTCCATTTGTTTCTCTCGTTGTTCGCATACCCAAGTTTGTATTCAGATTTCATTGTTTCATTTGTGACGTCCTGTACCCATATTGTATAATATATATATATATATATATTAACTATATATATATATTATGTATGTATATGTATACACACACAAACACAATAATATATACATATATAGCATGTTATGTATATATATAATATATATATATATATATATATATGCATGTATATGTAATATATATACAATATGTATGTATATATATATAATGCAAATATGGATGTATGTATAATATATATATGTATATATGTTTGTATGTTGAGCGATTATATATATATATATATATATATATATATATATATATGTATATATATATATATATATATATATAATATATATATATCTCTATATAATATATATTAGTATGTATGTATGTATATACTTTAGACCCTATCGCAAGCCTAATGAAAAACTATATAATATTAGCAAAGAATCCAATCATCCACCCGTAATTCTTAAGAACGTAGGTAGTAACATAGGAAGGCGCATATCATCAATATCTTCATATGAGACAGAATTTCAAAATGCCGCACCGTACCATAATAATGAATTAAGTAAAAGCGGATTCTTGGAGAAAATCCAGTAAAGTCAAACTAATTCAACAATAATAGACAACGTCGAACTAGAATTAGGAAAGTCTCGTGGTTTAATCTGGCATTTAATATTGTCGTAAAAACTAATATAGGTATGGAATTCTTAAAATTTGTTTCTAAACATTTTCAATCTGGCCATAAGTTCTATAGAATTTTTAATAAGAGAACACTGAAGATTAGCTATTCTTGTTGCAAAAGCTTCGCCTCTTTTATTAATAAACATAACGCAAAAATTATTACAAACAATCAGTGCTGAATCTAATAAGAGGAACTTTAATTTCAAAGATAAGACTTGCTGTCCGTTAGAAGGTAAATGTTTTGAAAAAGGAATATATTTACAGAGCTAAAGTGCAAATAGATGGCCAATTTCCATTTCTATGTTAACTGAAAATGTTATTAACTCCAGTTGTTTTTTTGGCATAGTTAACATGTTTAGCACAAATCTTAAGGCCATCTACAAAGAAATTATTTATTTATTTATTTATGCGCCCTTTTCAAGCCTAGCCAGGCTCATGGGCCCGGTTTCCCGGTTTCTGTGGCGTATGTGTTTCCCCCCAGCTGGACGGGACGCAAGTCCATAGCAGCGTTATTCAAAAAACAGGAAGAGAAAGTTGGGGCGAAAGAGTACAACAGGGGTCGCCACCACCCCCTGCCGGAGCCTCGTGGAGCTTTAGGCGTTCTCGCACAATAAACACATACAACGGCTGGTCTGGGAATTGAAACCGCGACCCTCCGACCGCGAGTCCGCTGCCCTAATCACTGGGCCATTACACCTCCACACAAAGAAATTATGGTTATATTAATATGTCTTGCTGTTGCAGACTCTAGCTTATATCAATTTGGTTTTTTTGTAGCAGGAATGATAATGGGTTTAACGCCAAAATGAACAGAAGGACAGCGAGGCTGTCTCCCTGAAATATTCCCTTTCGAATATTTATGGCATTAGAGACGATCGTTCCATTCTCTGCTCTAAGAGTGAGGATTGTGGCTCAGGTCTTTGTGAGCCTCTCAATGCCAGCAATTAAGGTAGTTCCATTTTACCAAATGGAGACACTTCAACAGCCATGAGTGGGGAATAGAGTCAAATGCCTTCGTATAATCTCAAGCCATAACTGTTCTAGGGCTCCTACAATTTTTTTTGTTTTGGATGTCAGAAGGAACAGTGTTATTTATCAGAAGTTGTTCGGCACATGCCCACACCCCCTTCTTTCCACAGGGCTGCTCCTTAGTTACTACTAGCAGAAATACCCGTCGTTGACTGGGTTAAGAAAGTGTCTTCAAAAATTCCACCCTGATTTATGAAAGTTACTGCTTCGATATTATTAAATGTTTCATAGCGGAATATTTGCAAGTTCTTACTGCCGAGTTTCGGCCCCAAAAGTTATAATATTTTACTAATGGGTCTGTCTCTGGTCAGTCTCATCAGCTCTTTCTCTTTTCCTACGCTGAGATTGCTTAGGTAGTCGAAATCTAATTTTTTTCGGAGGCATTGTAGTAGGGTGAATTAATCTATAAGACAGGGGACTTAACTCATGTTAGCAAACTTACGGAAGCCACCGATGTGAATATGGTAAAAGTTATGGTTGAAAAGCTATTTTTACCGCTATCTGGAATTGCCTCGGGAAAAATAAGTTGACAAAAGCACATCCATGGTCGTGACCAACGTTCTCCTAAAATTGGAGCGACATGCGTGCTAATTTGTGGATGTGCATAAAGTACATTCAGGTACACACACACACACATCCTGCCTTTTATAGATACAGATATCGTTGACTCATAATGATCCTGGAGGAATTGGTTGAGGTAGCTTGTGTACAGTTTCTACATAATATTCAGGCAAGCAATTGTTTTCAAACAACTCTGTGGTTTCATTCTTGGCCACAAAATTCGTCCGTGCTATAGCAAACCAATTCGGTATGTCAGTCTGACCTTCCATAGTATTTTTGAATATAATCATTAATGATTTCCTGTAAAATGTCATACCAGTATCCTACTACGTCTGCCTGCCTTTCTCTCTGTCTATCTGTCTGTCTATCTATCTATCTATCTATCTATCTATCTATCTATCTATCTATCTATCTATCTATCTATCTATCTATCTATCTATCTATCTATCTATCTATCTCACATACATACATACATACATACATACATACATACATACACATACACGTATATACCGATACCAATATAATCTGTGCTCTTTAGCACAAGGCATATAGGAGATAATTTCTCTTGGGCGATTAGCGCAACCTACGGCATTCAAAACAAATCACCCAAGTTAAGTTGGATGTGAATTAAATATTCGTTACAACGGCTGCTAATACATATATACATACATGTATGTATATATATATATATATAATTTATAAAAATAGGGTAAAGTAAAGTAATTTACTTTACCACGCACCGAGCTTTTAGAAATAGCAGCCAAAAACTTGGCTATTTCTTCAACTGTAAGAAAAAGTCTCCCAGACAATGCATACTCAGAAATAACTCACATAGGTATAAGGGAAAAACAACGAAAGATCACATCCATATGAGATCACCCGAGGACAGCCTGTTTCTGGATTAGTGGATTAAACGCCAACATTTCCTTCATCAGCTCAGAGATTTCTTCTGATTTAGATTTGAAAGTACTAAGAATCAAACATACCCGTCAGATATATGTAACACCGGACAAACCATGTCAGACCACCAGTACTAGCGAATCCAAAAATACAAATGAGATCTATTATTCTCCCTGTCCACCCACGTGAGTCACAGAGTAGTGCATTCCTACAGAGGCAAAACTGTAGTTCAAATTCTTGGGGAGAAAGCATTATATTGTCAATAAGAAAGGGTAGAATTAATTAACTATTAATCAATTCGACCGAGCAGTGTTCGGTATGTAAAAAGACCATTTACGGTATATTTGAAATATTAATTTATAAATTAATACTTCAAATATACCGTAAATGGTCTTTTTACATACCGAACACTGCTCGGTCGAATTGATTAATATATATATATATATATATATATATATATATATATATATATATATATATATATAATATATATATATATATATATGTATATATACGTATATATATATATATGTATTTATATATTATATATATATATATACATATATGTATGTCTATACGTATGTATTTATATATATATATGTATGTATGTGTATATATAAATTAATATATACATGTATGTTGTATGTATGTGTGCGCGTGGTGCGTGTGCATGTGTTTTATTGTGTATATCTGTATGTATGAATTATATATATAATATATAATATAATATATATATATATATATATATATAATATATATATATATTATATGGTGCTCAGCATGGCCGCAGTCAAATGACTGAAACTAGTAAAAGAGTAAAAGAGTAAATATCCATATCTCTCTCCCTCACTCACTCTCTCTATCTATATCTATCTCTATCTATCTATCTATCTAGCCACTATACCATTTACTATTTTCTCTTCATGTTCATTTCTGTGTTCCCTTCTGTTGAAGAGCCTAGGCTCGAAATGTGAAAGACTTTCTCACCTTTCCGAGCGTTAAATTAATACACTTGATTGTTGTTTACACACCCGTCTGCGTCTTTTGTTTTTTTGTAAATTCACACACACACTATATATATATATATATATATATATATATATATCTATATATATATATATAATATATATACATACATACGTATATGTATTGTATCTATATATGTATATATAAGTACATAATGTATACATATGTATATGTATATATGTATATATGCATATATATGTATAAATGTATATATGTATATATGTATATATATATATATACATATACATATCCATATATACATACACACACACACATATATATATATGCATATTATATATATGTATATATATATATAATATATATATATATATATATATATATGTCTATATACATATGTAAGTACATATATGTATACATATGTGTGTGTGTATATATATACATATATATATTCTTTTATTCTTTTATTTGTTTCAGTCATTTGACTGGGACCATGCTGGAGTACCGCCTTTAGTCGAACAAATCGACCCCTGGGCTTATTCTTTGTAAGCCTAGTACTCATCCAGTCGGTGTATTATGCCGAACCGCTAGGTTACGGGACATAAAGGCAGCAACAAAGGGAAATTACTATGTAATTGACCGTTATTAAGACAAAAGATCTATTAGAATTTCCTTTTGTTTAACGGTCATTTTCATAGCTTTTTTTTGATTGCCTCGATAACTGACGAGATGCCGGAACAGTTTTCCGCCCGACATCCGAAACTCGGAGTCTTATTATGGGAAGCGAATAATTGTCACATATATATAAGATAAATTCATATATATATATATAATATATATATATATATATATATATATATATATATATATATTATATATATATATATATATATATATATATATATATATATATATATATATATATATAATTCTTTTACTTGTTTCAGTCATTTGACTTTGGCCATGTTGAAGCACCGCCTTTTGTCGAAGGAATCGACCCCAGGACTTATTCTTTGTAAGCTTAGTACTTATTCTATCGATCGCTTTTGCCGAGCCGCTCAGTTACTAGGACGTAAACATGCCAACATCAGTAGTCAAGCGATGGTGGGGGGACAAACACAGACACACAAACACATATGTATATACGACGGGTTTCTTTCAGTTTCCGTCTACCAAATCCACTCACAAGGCTTTCATCGGCCCGAGGCTATAGTGGAAGACACTTGCCCAAAGTGCCACGCAGTGGGACTGAACCCAGAACCATGTGTTTGGGAAGCAAGCTTCTTATCACACAGCCACGTGTGCGCTTATGATTGATCGGTAGCCACTACACACATTTTTTCTCTCCTGTTTCTTTCTGTGTTCCTTTCAGTAAAAGAGCGTACTCAGAAATCTAGTTGGTTTTATATTTACAGATATTTATTAATATGTCACATGTTTTTATAAATCATATATTAGCGCTTGCGTCCACTCTGGTGGAGTCTTCAGAATCTGAAATATAAAACCATCTAGATTTCTGAGTACCTTATTTCTTCTAATATATATAATATATGTATATATATATATATATATATATAGTATATATATATATATATAATATATATATATAGTACCATGAACAAAAGAATAGATATAAACAATAAAAACGTTATATATATATATATATTTATGAGAGCAACATAAACAGGTCTTATTCAGCTGTTTCTCCATTGAGGGAAGAATAGCCTTAATCGATCTTAATCAACTTTCCCAGTTGCATTCTCATCAGAGTCGTCAACATCAATTTTCCCAGCCCCAGGGACGCCATCAGGCTATCTGTTTATGTATTCAATAAGTACAATACATACGGAAAACGGTAGTTATTAATTTGCATACTTTAAGTGTTAGCACCTTACTTTTAAATATTAGGGGCCTGTCAACGGGGATCTATAACGCAATATAATATACATACATACATACATACCTACACACACACACACATATTTTATATACTAGCATTAAAGACCCGTCGTTGCCGGGTCATAGTGCTAGTGCATGTATATATGTGTATATATATGTGTACATATTACATGTACATCTATATATATACATCTACACATAAAATGCAAAATACAAAGTTATATCTTGATATCGCTAGTGATAACAATTCTCAAAATATATAACAGACTGGAATTGTTAGCTCTTCTTTTTTCTCTACATTGTATACTTTATAGACAATAGTCTTTTCTTTAATTTAATTTTTTATTATCCATCTGGACTATTCCATTTCTGCACGCTAATTTTATTTTTAATTTATTCCCATTCATGTGAAACCACTTATTCAAGTTCAAATCATTGATGCAATTTTATACCAATTGCTATTTTTACTTTTTTTATGTTACGTTTATATTATACTTTAGTTTGATTTTAATTATTACTTACTACATATAATTCAATTGTTATTATTATTTTCATTGTTAAAGTGAAAGCATCTGACGTAAAATAGAGAAATATTTTTGTTTCACTTTTAACACGTAATACTGAAATAATGGAGAAGATGATATTGCTATGGGCTCGTTCTAGGCAAGAAGTTGAACATTTTTTTTTGCCCATGAAACTACATGGACCCTAAGTAAGACATGTGTAAAATTTGAATGAAATTGGTTGTGTAGTTCTCAAGTTTTAGGGAAACACACAGACAGACAGGCAGACAGACACACATTCTCAGTTTTATATATATAAAGATATATATTTGTATAAATGCACACACACACACTCACACGCATATATATAACATATTTATGTGATTTTACGGTTGTATTTGTTCCCGACTACCGGTATTGCTCTGCTTTCGTCTCTTATGACTTAGCGGTTCGACAAAACAGACTTAAACATTAGTACTGTGGCTGATTTGCGCGACTAAATCCTTCAAAGTGTTGCTCCAGCAAAGCCACAGACCAGTGGCTGAAACAAGGAACAATACTATAATCTACTCTTCGTGTTGATGTGTTTAGTAAAATGAAGGACAGAAACCAATGGAACCTAAAAGCAATGCTAAAAAAATATGGAGTTTTATCTTAAGATATCCAATTTCAGTTTTTGTTGTTGCGAATTCTATTCAAATTTTCTATAACTCACCTCATATTGATATCAAGAGGAACAGGAAGTTTTTCTCCAGCACTGTTTGAATAATTTGGTCACATTCTTATTTGAATGCAAAACGCGAATTGACTTATAAAAAGTAATTGAGCTCCAGTGAATTGACCGGACATCACGTGAGAATATGCTCTTTAATTTACACGCGAGAGACAAAAGTAGTCGATAAACGTATCTATTTCCAAATAAACTTCCTTTCGCTATTTGAAAAGGAAGCATTTCTCTCTATCTGTCTGCCTGTCTGTCTGTCTGTCTGTCTGTCTCTCCTCTCTCTCTCTCTCTCTCTCTCTTTCTTTCTCTCTCTCACTTTTGCTCTCTCGTACGTATACGCGTATACACACAAATCCATCCATCTATCTATCTATCTATTCTATCTATCTATCTATCTATCTATCTATCTATCTATCTATCTATCTATCTATCTCGTTTGCATACACACAAACTCTCTCTCTCTCTCTCTCTCTCTCTCCTCTCTCTCTCTCTCTCTCTCCTCTCTCTCTCTCTCTCTCTCTCTCTCTCTCTCTCTCTCTCTCTCTCTCCCTCACTGTTGACCTCTTTGGGATTTTGAATTCAGAGCAAAAAGAGCCGGAAGAAATGTCGTTAAACATTATGTCCGGACTGCCCTAGTTTAGGTCATCATAATTCTAGAGCAAAAACATTCATAATACACAGTTTAAACGAGACTCCTGGAAATGGCACACAAAATATTTTCACATCTTTCATTTTGTATTTTATTAAAACTTCGAAAGTGTGTTTTTCAGTCTAAACGGAAACACTGTCACGTGGTATCTTTGTTTTGATTTGGGTGTAAAGCGTCAACACAAACAGGCAAGCAAGTAACAAGAAATATGTAAACACTAACTTGCAGAAACAAGAAGTTAACTGGTGTCGCTTTTATTGCAAAATGGGCGCGCAGAAAATCATGAAGTATTTATAGAGAAGTTGAAGGCAGTGAGTGCGCTGGCAGAATTGTTGCCACGACGTGGGGTAAAATGTTTAGCGGTATTCCCCCCGCTCTTTATGTTTTCACTTTCGTGTTCAAACTTTACCAAGGTCGACTTTGTCTTTGAACCATTCGGGCTCCTTAAATTAAGAGCCGTTTGAACATTTAAGCTCGATGTAATCGAGTTATCTCTTCTTTAATAGCTATTTCTTTACTACCCACAAGGAGCTACACACAGAGGGGACGAACAAGGACAAACAAACAGATTAAGTCGATTATATCGACCCCAGTGCGTAACTGGTACTTACTTAATCGACCCCGAAACGATGAAAGGCAAAGTCGACCTCGGCGGAATTTGAACTCAGAACGTAACGGCAGACGAAATACCTATTTCTTTACTGCCCACAAGGAGCTAAACATAGAGGGTCAAACAATGACAGACAAAGGGACTAAGTCGATTACATCGACCCCAGTGCGTAACAGGTACCTATTTAATCGACCCCGAAAGGATGAAAGGCAAAGTCGACCTCGCGGAATTTGAACGTAGCGGCAGACGAAATACGCTAAGCATTTCGCCCGGCGTGCTAACGTTTCTGCCAGCTCACCGCCTTCTATTATTATTATTGAGTGAGAGAGCAGTGCATGCCATCAAAGTGACACTAGGGTAAAATATACGAAGCCCAATATACCCATCATACACCAGGCACATGCATCACAACCATATGTGCGTGACATGGTGATCTCATATCAAGATAAACAGCACATGACCTTGCAGGTGGGGCCCAGTTAGAATTTTCTTCAGGTTGAGTAGCCATCCCGCTCAAAAGGCCCCTGAATAAGGGTTGTTTAAGGATGTTGAAAGAACCACCCATGTTTCCAGAGGTGAATTATTCAAACCCCAAAAAGATCCCTCTCAACACATGGCTATGATGCTTCCCCCACTACTTCTGCTCGTGATCAGAGATGCACATATCGTCAGCCACTAAGGGACATGCTCAACTGGTTAAGGTCAAACAACTGACAAGCAAATCTGTGGTATTGAGCAGAATATTTGCTGTAGCCCATCTTTTATACCAAGACAAAAGCCTATTATTATTATTATTATTATTATTATTATTATTATTATTATTTTATTATTATTATTAATGCCTTGCTGCGTGGCTGATCAAGCTAGAGCGCTACACTTCCAATTTCTGTGGAAGAGACGTGTTACTCTTGTCCGACGGCCCAGCTGTTGTCCACAGCTACTGAGTGCTCTTGTTGAATATGGCTCAAAAGTTTGGCCGAAAGACAGCAATTTTCAAAGTGCGCGCGTGTGTAAGCTGATGACATGGACTCCAGCTTCCGACTGCTACTTATTTTACAACTCCACGAAAAGATGAAAGGAAAGTTGACCTTGGTGAGATTTGAACGCAGACCGTAAGGAACCTGACGAAAAGTGGCTAAGCATTTTGGTTGAAACACTAATGGCTCTGTTAGCAGGTCTGACTGTGTGTGCGTGTATGCGTGTATATATATATATATATATATATACACATACATACATACATATATATATATATCCCAGCATGGCCACAGCTCGTGAGCTGAAACTAGATGAAATAAAAAAAAATATATATGTATATATACATATATATACATACGTATATATATGTGTATGTATATATACGTATGTATGTATGCATGCATGTATGTATGTATGTATGTATGAATGTATATATACAGATGTGTGTGTGTGTATATATATATGGATGTGTTTGGTTTTTTTCTTTCCCTGATGAAAAGATTGCATTGTTTTACACCATTTTATTCTTTTGGGAATAATACAAATGTTGTCTTCGAAACATATGTCGGAAGTAAAAAGATTTGAATAACACCTGCGTTCAACTCCATTTATTTATTTATCTATCTATCTATGTATATTATCTGCATATATGTAAACACGCATATATGGCAACTGAAAGGCAGAAGATGGAGTATACCAGGATTATTATTTATCACGACAATTGTTTCGAGATATTTAGCATCGATCCCTACCAGATGTAAATTATAAGTTTTATTATCCTATATATATTATATATATATATATATATATATATATATATATCACCGTGATCACCGTGACCGACCAGGCCATCAGATGTTGTTACACATCGCTGGTCACAATGCGCTTCGCATTGTTTTAGCCTTCAAATGACGCCACCCCGCTGGCTAAGCGAGCAGGCCAACAGAAGAAAGAGGTAAATTCTACGGAAGGACTGTTGTTAGACTCCCGGTTCGATAACAATATGAGTGAGGAGTCTAATGCCGTGTGTGAGCGTATGTATGTTGAATAGAATGAGACAACAAAGCCAACAGCACATTCCTTGGATAATGAAACTGCAACTGTAACATCCAACATATATTTTAATTTTTATTCACATATTTTCCTTTATACTTCCTATATTATCCAAAATTTCCAAAATTTCCAAAATAACTACTTATATTGAACTCTACTATTTTCTTCTGTTTAACTCTCTCATATCGTCTCTGATGTTGGGATATCCTTGAAACAGCTGTAAGACTACCTCTCTCTTTATAAATGTCCTAGAAATTTCACACTGCCTTGGCTTTGCAGTTTCATTTTATTCAACACTAACTTTAGCTAGTTGATCGGGTAATTACTTTTACTGTTTATCGGGAGCGACATTGAAAGTATTATTACATGTATAATTTACTCCTCCTGTATGTGTGTATTTTTAGAAGAAACAACCATGTAATAACTGAAGTAGAATAAAGATCAATATCATACATAAACTTGTGTTTGTTTATGATATGACAATAATAAATGAGCTGGCTGTGTTATTTTATTTATCTATACAGTAATGGCAATGATATAATAATTTTATAAGAGACAAACATGTAATAATTCAAGTAGAAAAAAGATCATTTTCATACATGAAGCTCTGTTTGCTTATTACATGATAATAATAATTGAGATGTATGTTTTATTTTACTTAGCAATACAGTAATGACAATTATATAATACAGTTCATTGAAATAGGTAATTTACACATTCTTGAACGTAACGATAGAAATGGTAAATGAAGTTATTGAAGTATTCATGTTGCATTAAGAATGAATATTTCTTTACAAACAATGTTCTTTGTTTTATTTCAAGGTACAGAAGCCTTTACTAGAAACAGTGAGAATGTTTGGGTCACTGAAGTTTGTGCACAATTAATCTTGTACCATTGCATAATTTTGGTTGAGACAAAATGTGTAATAGCATACTAGGAGTCCCTTTTTCAATTGCAGACAACGGGGAGCGGTACCTGGTGGTTGTAGCGAGTTAAAGAATTCGATGGGGTAGCTGACACTATCCTGATCATCATCATCATCAACAACACTGTCAGTTGAGTTTTAAGTGAAGACTTCTGGAAGTTTATTCGATAGCGTATTATTAATGGTATGTCGTGGAACATTTTTTGGAGCCATGATATCTCTGTCACCGATGTAATCTGTTTTGTTGTAATTGTGAAGAATATTAGGAAAGGTTTCGTACATCAAATCATCGACAGAATCAGCTGAGTTCTATATTGGATTGAGTGTAAGAAACTGTTTTTCATCAACTGGAACCTCTCTCTTCACCGAGTTTCAAAAAGCTGCTCTGTAAATAGTTCAGCTGACGGATCTCTTGAAAGCATCGATCTCATAATAATGGAAGTAGAAAAGAGATGAACTTCATACATGAACTTCTGTATCTTTATTATATGACAATGGTAAGGCAGTGAGCTGGCAGAATCATTAGCACGCTGGACGAGATGCTTTTAGCGGTATTTCGTTTGCCGCTACGTTCTATATATATATATATATATATATAGCTTTTGCTGAACCCGGAACCATGTAATTGGGAAACAAAATTCTTACATACATGTATGTATTTATCGGATATAAAGCGACTAAGTGTAGCCAGTTATTTTTGAGCATGCTACGTGGTGAAGCTGCGCACATCGAAAATCCTATTGATATTACAGCAGAACGATGAGAAAGAATAACATGGGCGATGGAGAAGCAATTATAGAACATCCACTCTTAAACAAATAATTAACAGGAAACGCACCATAGTTTGGGATTATGCAACAACAAAATTGACACCAAAGTACAAGGTCAGTTGAACTTATAGCTTCTGACACTTCGAATAGGTTTGAACTAATTGTTGAAATGTTTCAACCTCTCTATGAACAGCAATAATTTGCAATTGTGGAACACACACACATACACGTTAACAGATGTTATAGCGTTGGCGAAAGGGCAGTTTACCGATTTATGGAACTACGAAATTGAGGGTTACGAGTTCAAATTTGCTGCGATCGTTATATTTATCAATTTATTTATTTTAATTGTTTATTGATTAGAACCTAACTTTATATGCTTCAGTCAATAATAGAAAATACTTGCTGGGTCGTCAACGAGCCGCAATTGCCGTCGCAGCTTGGAAGATTTTATATTTCTCGTTTGCATTAAGCGAAAGTTAAGGAGATCCAAGTTGTGATAGGAATAAATGTGAAGATGACGAGGGTTGAGCGGAGAGCAGGTAGAGAGAAGGTATGCTTCAGAGAAAAGCGTTAACCTTGTACAGAGCCTAACAAGAGATTATAAAAATGACGAAGGAACTAGAAATTGTAACAAGATGAGAGTTCAGGAACACTGGAGGGGTGTCTGGTCTTATCTTGTCACATACAAGTCGAAGAAAAGAAACCAAAAATCAGGCTGTCTTCAATAACAATAAATAGCAGTTTATTCTTTGGGTTCACAGGTAAAATATATACATATATATTTCTTATGGGCGAACCGGCAGCCAAGTCCACAGGACTGTTTACAATGTTCACTCGGGCGAGCCAAGAAGATACGGTGTTCGTTCCTGCTTCGAAGAGAGAGCTTCTCTGTGCGTAGGGTTCATTAAATAGTTACTTGTTCTCTTGTCATTTATATAATCTCATATATATAAATATAAATATACAAAATAAGAAAATGGAGGAATACACTTTAATCAATAATCAACTACCAGATAATACCCATTCGCATAATTTATTAACCAGCTACATATAAACATCAAGATCAAACACAATAATACAAAACAAAACAGTGCACATCAATGAGTAATATGATACAATAAATACAATACATATAAATAAATAAATATAAATATAAACTATATCTTACAACTGTTTCAGCCATGTAGATATGAGTATCTCATTATTCTCATATTAGCCAGGTGTGTTAAGTTAATATATTGATGTTCATATGTAGTTGGTTAATAAATTATGTGATTGGGTATTATCTGGTAGTTGATTATTGATTAAAGTGTATTCCTCCATTTTCTTATTCTGTATTATGAATTTGTGGTAAAACATTTTACCTTCGCTCATATAATACAATAAATGAATTAATTGCATCGCAATTCTTAACATTTATATATTAGCTTTATCGGGTGCTTTACTGGCAGTATATTGGATATATGTTATCCCATGGTGGGTTGCACTCACAGCCCCTATCTCAATTTGTAATATATATATATATATATGAGTAGTAGAATGACTTATCTTGTTAAGGATAATTCGGTTAACCGATACCTGGGTAGCAAATTCACATCAGAGAAGACACGTTTAAAGCTACGTGCTTTCGTGTGGAAATTTGTATGTTTTTTTAAAAATATAAATATATGAAAGAATGGAGTTGAACGACGAATTAACAAAATTCCTTTATTTTCGACATATGTTTCGAAGGCTGCATATTCCTAATTGCGAAGGAATAAGGAGTATATTATGCCGCTTTCTCATCAGGAAAAGCAAGGAACTTATGTCAACATCAAGATGCACAAAAAACTTTTAGATGACTGCTCACACGGAGCCCATAGTGATAATCTATGGGCTCTGTGTGAGCAGTCATCTAAAAGTTTTTTGTGCATCTTGATGTTGACATAAGTTCCTTGCTTTTCTGATGAGAAAGCGGCATAATATACTCCTATTCCTTCGCAATTAGGAATATGCAGCCTTCGAAACATATGTCGAAAATAAAGGAATTTTGTTAATTCGTCGTTCAACTCCATTCTTTCATATATTGATATATATATATATATATATATATATATATATATATATATATATGTGTGTGTGGTGTGTGTGTGTGTGGTGTGTTGGTGGTGTGTGTGTGTGTGTTGTGGTGGTGTTTTGAGTATATATATATTATATATATATATTCACACACTGACACGTATGTTTTGGTTGACAGCTAAATAATATGGTGTACCGTGTGCTGCAGTATATTCAAAAATATATCTAAAAAGAAACAGAAATAAAAAAAAAAGAACGAGAATAAGATAAAAAGAAGATGACGAAAGCAGAATCAAAAAAGGAGGAAGATAAAACGAACTGAAACAGCTTTAAAAGAAAAAAAAAAAAAAAACCGCATCTAAGTTGCTGAGCAATCAAAGCCGACTTCTGGCCTGCATCTTGAGGAATAATATACGTCATCACTTGTTCCCAGAAACTAGAATTGTAGAAATTCCATTACTGTCTGAGATGAGAAAAGAAGTATAACGAATAAATAAAAACTAAATAGCGAATAGAAAGAAAAAGAAAGAAAATGAAACACGTCCCACGCTAAATATTAAGTTGGACTAAATATTTGTGTTTCGTTTTTAAAACATTCTCCCAGACTGACATTAAAGCTACAAAATATATTTATGCATTCGCATGCAGACACACTAACCAATAAACAATTCAAAGAGCAACGCTGGTGCACATGACATAATTGACATACTAAGATCGCTTGTGAAACCAAACCTCTTGAGAAATGCTTCAGCGTTACTCAATATCCATCTCAGAAAAAGTTCTGCTACGGTTTTTAAGTTCTGCTGCAATGATATTTCAATAAACTCGCTAATTACTACAATGTAATCTTACTTTACGACATAATCTGTTTGTTGTAGTCAAGTTCAGTGTCTGAGGATTAATTTATGACAACGGAGCCAAGACAATGCAGTTACGTATCTAAATATATGCGCTTATGAGGCTCTCTCTCTCTCTCCTCTCTCTTTCTCTTCTCTTTATATACATGTATGTGTATGTATGTGTATATTTATATATACATACATACTTATGCTTATAGATATATATATGTATGTATATATGTATATATATATATATCTACTTATATATATATGTATGTATGTATGTATGTATGTATGTATGTATGTATGTATGTATGTATGTATGTATGTATGTGTATATATATATATATATATATATAGATAGATAGATAGAGAGACAGAGAGAGAGAGAGAAACATAGAGAGAGATAGTTACATACTTGTACATGCATTTAGGCGCAGGCGTGGTTTTGTGGTAAAAAGTTTGCTTCTCAGCCGCATGGTTCCGGGTTCAATCCCACTGCGTGGCACCTTGGGTGCCTTCTACCATAACCTCGGGCCGACCAAAGCCTTGTGAGTAGATTTCGCAAACGGAAACTGAAACAAGCGTGCCGTGTACATATCTATCTATCTATCTATCTATCTATCTATATATATATATATTATATATATAATATATATATATATATATATATAATATTATATATATAAAGTGTTGTGTGTGTGTTTGTGTTTGTGTGTTTGTGTTGTGTGTTTGTGTGTGTGTTGTGTGTGTATGTGTGTGTGTGTGTGTGTGTATGTGCGCGTGTGTTGTGTGTATTTGTGTGTTTTTGTGTAGAGGCGCAATGGCCCAGTGATTAGGGCAGCGGACTCGCGGTATTAGGATCGCAGTTTCGATTCCCAGACCGGGCGTTCTGAGTGTTTAGTGACCGAAAACACCTAAAGCTCCACGAGGCTCCGGCAAAGGGTGGTGGCGATCACTGCTGAACTCTTTCGCCACAACTTTCTCTCTCACTCTTTTTTCTGTTGGCCTGCTCGCTTAGTCAGTAGGATGGCGTCATTTGAAGACTAAAACAATGCGAAGCGCATTGTGACCAGCGATGTGTAGCAACATCTGATAGCGTGGTCGGTCACGGTGTTCACGGTGATATATATATATATATATGTGTGTGTATGTGTGTATGTGTGTGTGCGTGCGCGCGCGCACGTCTATGTGTTTGTGTCTGTGCCCCCCCCACCGTAACGGTTATATTTAATATTGTTTTTCGCTGTATTGAGTATTCGTTTCCTTTTGGCATCTGTTATCTTTTTTATTAATGATCTTCCATATAAATGAAGCTATATCCTTTAATTTGTTGCTTTTATTTACGCGAACCGAGAAGATAACTTGCGGAACAGTTGTTATTTTAACGAGTTATACCTAATTTTCACCCAAAGAGACACATCTACACCGACGGATGTTCCTAAACCTGTTGTTAAGTATCTCACCTGCGAGAGATCGATGCTGGATGGGTCAAAACAATTGTAGTAATTAATAAAAATTCTCGTACCTCCCAAATATACAACGAACTCTGTGAAAGTGAAGATGCTTAACCCTACTATTTATTATCTAACACACACACACACACACACACACACACACACACACACACACACACATATTCTTTTACTTGTTTCAGTCTTTTGCTTGCGGCCATGCTGGAGCACCGCCTTTAGTCGAACACATCGACGCCAGGACTTATTCTTTGTAGGCCTAGTACTTATTTTATCGGTGTCTTTTGCGGAACCGCTATATTACGGCGACATAAACACACCATCAGTTGTCAAGCGACGGTGGGGAACAAACACAGATACACAAACACATACATATACATATATACGACGGGCTTCTTTCAATTTCCGTCGACCAAATCTACTCACAAAGCATTGGCCGGGCCAAGGCTTTTGTAGAAGACACTTGCCAAAGGTACTAAGCAGTGGGGCCGAACCCGGAACCATGTGATTGGGCTGCAAGCTTCTTACCACACAGCCAAGCCTGCGCCTGTAGTGAAAGAAATTAGAGGTTAAAGAAATTTAAACGAATACTTTGCTCAATGTTGGTGTAAAACAAAATGTCAAGTGATGAAAATTGTAACCTTGATTAAAGTTATGTAACAACTTTCTTTATTCTTCTCATCTGATAACTAAACATACATACGTAATGCATAATACATACATACATACATACATTGATACATACATACATACACACACATATACGTACATACATACATACATACATACACACACATACATACATACATACATACATACATACATACATACATACATACATACAAGCATACACACACATACATACATGCATACATGTGTGTGTATGTGTTTGTGTTTGTGTGTAGATGGTCATATATTTCTTGACCATGCAGCCACCGACTTACTTTTCTTTTGATTATGCGTCCCTTCCTCTTTTTCCACATTTCTAGACTTTCTTCCTTCATCCAACAAAGAGCCATGGTCGGAACGTCATATTTTTATTCATAATATTCCATCTAAAACTTTCACCGAACGTCAAACTAACACTCGAGTTTTTGTCGCTTTTTTGCACACACACACACACACACGCACACACTCACACACACACAAGCATACACACACACACGCACACACACACGCACACATGCACATACAAACACACACACACACGCACACACACGCACACACACTCAGACACACACACACACACACACACACACACACACACACACACAGATACTCATAAATATATAATGATTTGCTTTCACAGAATATCAATTGTGTTGTCAACGTGTGGAGGTTATGCATTGTCAGTGAACGACCGGCATAAATAATATCCATTTCATTTGAACTATTATTCATGGTATTTGAATGGAATATTTTGCCGTGACTTCATTTCACGCCATTGGAGCCCATATGCGGTAACCGCCTTGCTAGAAGTACCAGCAGTGTTATCTAAGCAAACGACCCAATGGACAACGTAGTCTTTGACATAGCACTGAAATGACAGGAAGGACATCACTGGAATGTCTTTGAACAAAGACATTGTTTACGCATCGGAACCGATAAACATAAAAGGGTGGAGAAATGAAAAGAAAAATTATAAAGCGGAACTAAAGAAGAGGCGCCAAAAATATACTTTTGTCAGTCACAAAGAACAATTTTTGGAAAACGCTATTTAAAATGTATCTATTATGCAATGCATACTTGAAAATTGCGAATTAAATTTAAAAAGAAGAGCGCTGCTGCGAAATACATTAACTGCGGTTCGTAGTTAACCAATCAAAAGATTTTCCATTTAAAAAGTATGTATTATAGAAATTGCAAATGGCAGCGATCTTGTAGAATCGTTTGCACGCAGGACAAAATGGTTGACGATATTTCGTCTCTATTTCCGTTCTGAGTTCAAATTCCGCCGAGGTCGACTTTGCCTTTCATCCTTTCGGGGTCGATTAAATAAGCACGAATTACGCTCTCTGGTTGATATAATCGGCTTAATCCGCTTGTCTGTCCTTATTTGTCCTCTCTGTGTTTAGCCCCTTGTGGGTAGTAAAGAAATAGGTATTTCGTCTGCCGCTACGTTCTGAGTTCAAATTCCGCCGAGGTCGACTTTGCCTTTCATCCTTTCGGGATCGATTAAATAAGCACCAGTTACGCACTCGGGTCGATATAATCGATTTAATCCGTTTGTCTGTCCTTGTTTGTCCTCTCGGTGTTTAGCCCCTTGTGGGTAGCAAAGAAATAGAAATGATATATCGTCTCTATTTC
>NC_043003.1:8665528-8673028 GCF_006345805.1 Octopus sinensis
AGGTTTACAGGAACCGGATTAGCGAGTTAATTAAGAGGGCGCTGACGGGAGCGATCGTTAACAACCGCTGGTACGCCTGAAAATGGCAATAAAATCGGAATCAATTAGGTTAGCAAGGAATTAGCGATAGAACGAAATAGGTAGAGGGAGACTTAGTTAAGAAACTAGAAAGGCACTTACCACTGGCAGCGCAACCAACGGGCTGGCTGCGAGGATGGCCCTCGACCAACACCTCAACGCCAAGCACGAAGGTTGGTCGTCTTCAGAGCTAAAATGCGTGCCTTAAGGAACGAAGGAATTGAAGCTGCGCGAGAGGCCCGGGTAGCGGAGGCGCAGCGTGGCAACAGATCAACCATTCGGTCTCTAATAGATCCAACAGGGATGCAGTTTTACTCGAACCCGAAAGGATGTTGAGGCCTTTCAACAGCACTTTGCTCGACTGTTTGGTGCGAGTGGTGGGTCGGAACGAGGGATGGATTCAGTGCCTACCTGACCGACCTGCCGCGGCTCTCGGCAAGAGAAGCGGAGTGTTTGTGAAAGTCCCATCACAGCCGCTGACGTGTGGGATGCGATGGCGGGCTGCGCGAGGGATAAGTCGCCTGGATTGGATGGTTTACCCTACGAGCTGTATTGTCGAATGCCAGACTTGTTTTGGCGACCTCTTGGCATCAGTCTACTGCAACTGGCAACAAAACGGAGAATCCCCGGTTTCGTGAGCCGAGGTGCAGTGACGTTGCTGAAGAAAGACTCAAACAGGGGAATTTATAGATAATTTCAGGCCCATCACTCTGCTCACGCAGATTTGAAATTTTTGCCAAAGTAATAGCCGAGAGGTTGGCGCTTGTCATTGGTAAACTGGTCGACAGGGCGCAAACAGCGCCGTGCCGGCAGAACCATACATGACACCCTCCATCTGATGCCTACATGTGGACAGGGTAGTTAAGGATCCTGGCATGGGTGGGGGCGCTGATAAATTTGGATCATCTAAAGCCTTCGATAGGGTCGACCATCGGTTACTTGGCGGCCGTCCCCAGGCGGCTGGCTTCGGTCCCTCTTCCGCGGTTGGATCGCTGCCTGTATAGCGGCATCCGATCGTGATTCGAGTGAACGGTCACCTGTCGAAACCGTTTGACATCACGCGTTCGGTCCGTCAGGGGTGTCCCCTGTCGGCGCTTCTTCTGTATGTATTGACTCTCGAGCCGCTACTGCGGAAGCTGGCGACACTGAGGGGCATCCCCGGGAACTGGGTTGCGGGACGAGCGTGTCGGCATATGCGGACGATGTCACCGTCATAGTGTCGAGCTACCAGCAATCGATCTGGTCGGCGAGACCTAAGAAACATGAAACGGTGACGGAGCAAAGATAACCCGGAAAGTCAGTGGGTTTGCTACTCGGACCTGGAGAAGCAAGCCCATGCCGTCGGCTCAGTAGTGGGACGCTGGACGGACGGACCGGTTAAATTGCTCGGGGTCTGGTTCAGTCCGGACCTCCAAATGGATAAGAACTGGGACGAGATCACGAGTAGAGTGGTCGCTCTCAGCCAAACATGGGCCGAGAGAAAGCTGTCTCTAAAAGGCCGGGCGGAGGTGGCGAACGCGTACATCGCATCCTCCGTCATCGATTACCGCCTGACCGTCGTACCTTGTCCCGACGCCACCATCACCAACTGGAACGCATACTCTTCCGCTTCGTGGAAGGGTGGCGTTCCGATGGTGAGGAAGTCCATTTGCTGTCAACATCCGTTGAATGGAGGACTGGGCATGCCGTGGTTGATGATGCGCAGGCATGCGCTGAGACTGGCGACATCTCTGGAATTCATCGACGACGGTGAACAGGTGGGCGCCGTTTGTGAGGCGCGCTTCCCGCAGCTCGTCTCACTGACCGAACTGCAAACGTGGATCAAAAAGAGACCGAAACTGGGCGATTGGCACCGAGAGTGTCGCCAAGCTCTACAAGCAGCTCTGTGCGACCGGGTCAAACTTGTGCAACTTCCAAACGACTAAAGCGTTCTATAGAGGACTAGTGGAGGGGAGGTCCGACGACACACTCGGGGCAAACCTGGGCGTCCGACGAGGAATTCCTAACCGCCTGTTCAGGACGACGTTCGGGCCGGGGCCTATGGATAATTCCAGAAATCCTGGCTTGGCAGTGCTATCGAGACGCACTACCTGTTCGAGAGAAGAGCTACAGACACGGTTCGAAAACCATCACCGGACCGACCTGCCCGAGATGCGGTCAGAGCGACGAAACCGTTCTGCACGCACTCGTGCAGTGTCCAGATATTTCAGAGCTGTGGTCCTTCGTCGAACAGCTGTTGTCACGTGTAGGTCAGGCTCGCCTATCGGCCGAGTCTTCGTGAATATTGTTCCACCACCTTCCTTTAACGGGAAGGGAAAACGGTTTTTCGTTACGCTGATGGCTATGGCGAAAGAATGTGTATGGTGGACGCGTTTTGAAAGGACTGCAAACAAACACCTTCCTCTCTGGTCAGTCTCTCGTCAACTTTTTCAAGTACCACTTGAAAGGAGGATGAGAATAGAGAGGAAGGGTTGTCGAACGAATGTTTTAATAAAAGTGGGTAAAAGTGGCAAAAATGGTCAGTATGAAAGACGACACTATTTTAAGCATAAATCTGTAACCAAAAGAGACAACGAGAAGTAAGCGACTTACTCATGTGTTCTTTTCGAACTGTCTGAGGTGACCTGGTCTTTTTTGTAGGTTTTTCTTTCAAGGCTACACCTAAACTGTGAACCTTATATATATATATATGTGCTTTTTTATTACACCACACACCCACAGATCTCTATTGATCAAACGTTTTTTTTTTTTTTTTTTTTTTTTGCCCCACCCGCCCACCTCGAAAGAAAAATTCTACATTGTATTTCGTCCATTTTTATTCTGTGTTTAGCCCTGTGTGTGCTACAATAAAAAGTAATCTATCTATCTATCTATCTATCTATCTATCTATTTATCTATCTATCTATCTATCTATCTATCTATCTATCTATTTTATCTATCTATCTATCTATCTATCTATCTATCTATCTATCATTATCTATCTATCTATCTATCTATCTATCTATCTATCTATCTATCTATTTTATCTATCTATCTATCTATATATCTATCTATCACTTCTATCTATCTATCTATCTATCTATCAATCGATCTATATGTATGTTTATATATATACTTTTTGTTAGAGTCGTAAGCCGCACTCTAAATTTTCCAGATAAAAAATAGCGGCTTATAACACCGGAAAAGACGGTAATTGTAGAGGCAGTAACAAGTTCGCTCGCTGTTTGCTAGTGGCTGTCTGCCAGTAGGGAGGGAAAGTGTAAGGAATGCAGGGTGCTGACTAGAAAGGAAGAAAGGATAATGATAACATCGTCTTCGCTCGACATAGATGACCCGGAAGTTGTTCTTCTTTGATTACTATCGCAAACAGTAGTAGCTTTCTTCAACTGTATACATATCGTTGAATGGTTGAAATTACCCTAAACAACTTCTAACTACCCTATATAAATTCTAAAGTGCGAAATTTTATCAAAACTTTTCAAAGTAAACCGTGTTCTCGGTGAGAAATTCCACCAGTATACAAAGTTTCAGACTGTTTAGTAAAAAAAAAATAATTAAAAAAATCTGTGGGCTAAACTGAACAGATGCCACGATTATATAATATATATATATATAAATAAATATAAATATATATATATAAATTAATACACACACACAAACACACACACACACACACACACGCACACACACACACACACACACACACACACACACACACACTCACACACACACACACACACACACATATATATATATATATATGCCCAGGGTGACTTCACGAAAACACAAAAGACGAAGACAGGTTGTGTAGACAAAATACAGATGTATTAGATTAACGCTCGGGAAGCGAAAAAGTCCTTAACGTTTCGAGCCTATGCTCTTCCACAGAAAGATACAAGGAGAGAAAATAAAGAATATGTAGTGGCTAGCGATCGAGCTTCTTTCAATTTCCGTCTACCAAACTACCAGACTGCACCCCTGAAACCATGTGATGGGGAAGCGAACTTGTTAGCACACAGCCAATCCGTTTTGTAAAAACAAAAACAAAACAAAAATCCTTCAGGTTTTTTTCGTAAGCAAGTTCCGCAATGGTTATAGCTGGAAACCTAAAAGAATAATCATAATAGTCCTAATAGAGAAACAAAAGCTCCAAGTCCTGTAACAACTGACTTTAAATGTTTCTCTCTTGTTTCACATTATGTAGCAATCGAGTCAGCTTTCCTATGCAATGCCACAATGGACATTTTTTCTCTTTTTCTTTTCTTTTTAAAAAAAAATTTTTGTCTGGCTCGAAATTACAATAACTGGGTTATTAAGCAACATTTTTGTAATTTTTTTTTTATAATGGAATGTGCCATTAATGTATATTTGCTTTCATATGGACAAATCCATTCATTATTATTAGTATATATTCTTAATTTGTAGTTGCGAAATGCGTCAAGGGTGGAGGATAGGATTGTTGTTAAATTGACATGCCTTTTGTTGAAATGTTAGTTTTCGCGTATTCTCTCAGAGGTCTTTTACAATAGCTTGGCATAACTGACATCCATTACTACAACTAGTAATCTGCATAATGTTGTTTTCATCCGTGTTTTTTAAATATCAAATGGCTTAGTGGTTAGGGTGTTGCTCTCATACCTGCTAGATCGTGGGTTCGGTTCCCGGACGCTATGTTCTTGAGTAAAACACTTCATTTCAGGTTGCGCTCCAGTGTCCACTAAGTTGTAAACAGGTGTCACTGCAACATAACAAGCCTTCCAGTCAGGAGGAAGTCGGCCTGCTCGCCTAGCTAAAACGATGCAAAGCGCATTGTGACAAGCGGTGTATAAAATCTCCGATCGTCTGGTCTAGCATGTGATCACATGATTTAATTAGATATATCTTGTCTCTTGGAACCCCAAAGCAAATTTTTTAGGGGTGTGAATAATATTCTTTCTAATTTTGGCACAAGGCCAGCAATTTTAGGGGTCCGGGTGAGTCGATTACATCGACCCCATTGTTCAACTCGTACTTTTTTATCGACCCCGTAAGGATGGATGGTAACGCCACCACGGCGGAATTTGAAATCAGAATATCAAGCCGGAAGAAATTATGCAAAGCATAGTATCCGGCGTGCTAATGATTCAGGCAGGTCGACTCCTTAAAGAGTGTAAATAATGTTGCTTTCAAATTTTTGCACAAGGCCAGCAATTTTGGGGAAGGGTAAATCGATTACATCGAACCCATTGCTCTACTGGTGCTTATTTTATCAATCACGAAAAGATGAACGGTAAAGTCGACCTCGGCGGAATTTGAACTCAGAACGTAACGGCAGACGAAATACCTATTTCTTTACAACCCACAAGGGGCTAAACACAGAGAAGACAAACAAGGACAGACAAACGGATTAAGTCGATTACATCGACCCCAGTGCGTAACTGGTACTTATTTAATCGACCCCGAAAGGATGAAAGGCAAAGTCGACCTCGGCGGAATTTGAACTCAGAGCGTAGCAGCAGACGAAATACCGCTAAGAATTTCGCCCGACGTGCTAACGTTTCTGCCACCTCAACACCTTAAAAAGTGTGATTCATCATATTACGATTCTCAGATGTGATTTACAGTACCGGTTTCATTTATACTTATTCATCATCATCATCATCCATCTTCAAAACATTGTTTCGAGTCGTAGAATTCACAGGAATTGGTTTCCATGGTATATAAATGAATCACTGTAACGCCCCCTGAATGAGACGCCAGTCCGTTGCAGGGTCACTTATTTACATCTGAGAAGACTGGAACGACGTGAAATAGAGTGCTTTGCTTAGAAACACAGCACTTTGCCTGGCTCGGGAAAAGAAACCGCAATCTTGTGATCGCAACCACTAGGCCACACGTCTTCGCATATAAATTCATGTTTTAGATACACACGCTGAATGAGGAGTATCGCTGACCAAGCATTTCGGCCTTCTCGGGATTGTTAAAATAAGAACCAGCTAAGTACCGGATCAATGTAATTAATTAACCCCTTCTTGCTTCAAAAGAGTTGGTCTTGAACCGCACAGTGGAACTGAACCATTAGGCATTTGGTTGGGAAGCAAACTTCTTACCACACACCCAACACACTTCTTCTGGAATTGATCCAGAGGACGGGCTTTTCTTTTGTGTGTTGTTTTTGTGAACGACATTTTTCCCTGCTGGAGCACCGCCTTTAGTCAAACAAATAGACTCCAGGACTTTCTTGTAAACCTAGTGCTTATTCTATCGGTGACTTCCACCGAAATGCTAAGTGACGGGGACGTAATCACACCAGCATCGGTTGTCAAACGATGTTGGGGGGACAAACGCAGACACAAACATATATATGTATATACACACATACACACACACACACACACACACACCACAAACACACACACACACACACACACACACCACACACACATATATATATATAGGGAGAGTTTATGAAAAAAACAAAAGACGGAGACAGATGCTGTACAAAAACAAACAGATGCATTAGTATAACGCTCAGGAATAGAAAAAGTCTTTTACGTTTCGAGCCTACGCTCTTCTACAGAAAGGGACACAGAAAAAACGAGAGAGAAAAGGAGAGAAAAAAGGAGATATACACACACACACCCACATATATATATACTCTCTTTTACTTGTTTCAGTCATTTGACTGCAGTCATGCTGGAGTACCGCCTTTAGTCGAGCAAATCAACCCCAGGACGTATTCTTTGTAAGCCTAGTACTTATTCTATCGGTCTCTTTTGCCGAAACACTAAGTTTCGGGGACGTAAACACACCAGCATTGGTTGTCAAACGATGTTGGGGGGACAAACACAGACACACAAACATATATATATATATATACAATCAACAATTGAGGGTAAAATTAATTAATTAATCAATTTCACCAAGTGTTCAGTATGTAAAAGGACCATTTAAGGCGAATTCAAAATTTTACATTATATAATTAGGGCTTAGTAAAATAAATTACTTTGCCACATACTGAACTTAGTAGAAATAGCAGCCAAAAAAATTTTCTTAGCATTTCTGAAATGCTAAGAAATTTTTTGGCTGCTATTTCTACTAAGTTCAGTATGTGGCAAAGTAATTTATTTTACTAAGCCCTAATTATATAATTATTATATACTATATGAAATAATAATAATAATAATAATAATAATAATAAACTTCATCCTATATTAATAGTATATATCATATATATATATATATATATATATATATATACGATGGGCTTCTTTCAGTTTCCCTTAACCAAATCCACTCACAATGCTTTGCTTGACCTGAGGCTATAGACACTTATACAAGGTGCCACGCAGTGGGACTGAACCGGGAACCATGTGATTGGTAAATAAGCTACTTAACACACAGCCACTCCTGTGCCTATGTGTACAAGACAATATTGATATA
>NC_043003.1:8683028-8715528 GCF_006345805.1 Octopus sinensis
GTCCAGTAGGAGGACACGATGATGAATATGACTGTAATGTTTTTGAATAGGATGTGCCACTGGTCATAACTCTGAACTCCGAGTAGAAAAAAGACTTACCTGCTAACTAGAGTCATTGTGCTTAACAAATTGCAAACATCGAAAATCTGATCTATCAAGAACGCCTCTCTTTCTTGCGTCTGCTTTCTGGGACGATGAATGGAACGCAACGTCATTAGTATGTTTAGATTCTTTTAAGACATTCACCAAACTTTGGCCTCTGAGAAATCAAATAAAAGAACTTATATAGTAATCCCTCGACTATCGCAGGTGTTAAGTTCCAAAACCTTCCATAATAGGTGAAAATCCGCGAAGTAGAAACGGTACTGTACTGTATATTTTTTATTATTATTTTTATAATTTGTATATATTCATTTCATTATAAATACAAAAGAACACTGCGGAGGAATCGACGTAAGCTTAAATAATAAACCGCGATAGAAAGGTGAACAGCGATATGGCGCGAGATTACTGTACAGCAAAAATATTTAATTTAAACGCATACATTTATGTAGCAAACACCTATAACTTCAGAAAAGTTAACCATTACTCTCTTTGCAGCGATTGTAAACTCGAAGCATTTCACTAAAGTATGCAGGGTGTGTTATACACAAAAGGATACAAATACAGTCAAGGAGTCTCCACAAATTGCAGATAATTGTTAAGTAGGAAACACACCTCAAAATTTAACCCTTTATTATATAGAGAGACGAGCTACGATTCAGCTTTGATAGTGTATGTCCTGCTTGGCTTTAACTACGACTAATGAAGCCGCGCTCCACCCTTTTTCGCATAGCTGAACTCATTCCTACGCTTAATCATTTCTGTTTTCGAGTGAATTTTATACAACAACAACAAAAAAAAAAGGTTAGCACGTACGCTATGAACACCCAAGCTACATCGAGGAACAGATCTTCGCTCACCTCAGAGTAGCGCTGTTGCAGAGCCGTTAGCACGCCGGGCGAAATGCGTAGCCGTATTTTGTCTGCCGTTACGTTCTGTGTTCAAATTCCGCCGAGGTCGACTTTGCCTTTCATCTTTTCGGGGTCGATTAAATAAGTACCAGTTACGCACTGGGGTCGATATAATCGACTTAATCCGTTTGTCTGTCTTTGTTTGTCTTCTCTGTGTCTAGCCCCTTGTGGGTAGTAAAGAAATAGTTATTATTCGGACGACTGTGTTTGGTGCTACTGCATCCACCTGACAACAATTCCATGGGTACATTTCTTTAATTAACTTTTCTCATCCCGCCTTTGAATTCGTCTTTACTCTATTCATCACGTTCATTAGCTTTCTGGGTATTTCCCTCGCTATAAACAACACCTACCTGTTCATATCCACTCACTGACCCCACTTCTGGCTCCACTACCGCTTTTCGCACCCCACCACCTCTTCTATCTTATTTGTAATTGAATGCCACGCATGTATTCTAGTCATTATGCAAAAACGCACATAATCGAATCTTTCTATTCTCAAGAAAAGGTTCATGGCAAACCGCTTAATGCAGAACGATATGCAGCATTTTGAAAATCTGCTTCTCAATTCTCTGTTTCAGACGAGGATTTGATGAGGTTGGAATGGTCACAGGATTTTCAGAAGATGCTCAAACCGGAAGAACCAACTGTTTTGTTTTCCATTTATCATTGACTACGTCGATGGCACATTATCTGTGAATTAACTTCTCAGCAGGAGATCAATTCTGCACCATATTAGGCTTTTGATGTGTCATCTATTGATGATTGGAATCATCTCTATTACAATAAGAACTGTTATCTTCTTAGCTTCACGTACTTCGACTTAAGTCTCCCCGGCAAAGTACAGGGTGTCCATAAAGTCTCTTTACAATCTTAAAATTTTATTACAAAGGCAGTTGACAAGATATCTTAACCGGATTTGTTTTATTGTAATAATTGTTTATTAATTTTTTTTAACTGTTATCTAATAGACCTCAATATGGGCACCATTAGTTGCGTGAAGCACATCAAGCCAGTACTCGATTTTTTGCCATGTTTGCTGTAGGATAGCCTCATCAACGGTGGCAATGGCATTACGAATCCTTTGCTTCAAGTCAGCATTGTCTCGTATCTTTGTTTGATACACGGTATCTTTTACATAACCCCATAAGAAGAAGTCCAAGGGAGTGATATCAGGCGAACGCGGTGGCCATGGAATTGGCCCATCCGCCAGGGGCCACCCTCAATGCATCGTTCCATCTTAGGTTTACCATTTGAAGGTCCCGACCAGTCATCTGGTGCCAGTTCATTTTGGGACGTCTCCTGCATCGTTGCCACTGATGGTCCCACTCAAAGACTTAGTTGGTGAATCTGTTCGACGTCTCTCAGCCAGCTCAATCGGCGCTTGCTCGATGGTGATGGATACCTAGCGTTAATCTGCTCTACTTCAGACCTTGTTGCTGATAAAGTCATTTCATTTGAAGCTTAGTATTTTCTGATATTTATCTCTAACTATAATGAAGCTTCAGACTCTTCCTACATATGATCTCAGCCAATTTACTTAAAATATTTCATAGATGTGCTTTAAAAAGTTACAAATATCTAGTTTTGATTTTTTTATGGTTTCCGTCATTAGTCTTACAAACTGCTTCAGGTGAAGATATAAAACTTCCAGTCAATTTGATTTTCTGATGACAACATTTATATTTTCATCCCCCAAAATTGATGAGATACATTTCACACCAGATGTACTTTTGTTATTCACCAGTTAACAACAACCTGTATATCTCTCAAAGGGAATTTGCTTATGCAAAACTGTGTAACAGGACTCTGTAGGTGGCTGCAAATTATCAATAGAATGTAGGCGTCGTAGTCTCGATAGGAATTCAAATAAATACCTTTAAAGTGACCTTCCATGGCGTCAACGTTTCCCTCTTGAAGAGAGTTTTAACAAATCGCAAAGGTGTTCAATGAAAGCTTCTTGTGACTTGCTTTGTTAACATTCTCTATTTGGTCAAGAGATAACAAATACTCCTCTCTCCACCATGTTTTGCTGAGATTGGATTTCTTGTTTCTCGAGCGCAAAAGCAGTATTTAGTTTTCCTTTGTTGAGATGTCTCAACAATTTGACCTTTATTATTTCGACAACTCTGTGCATACTTTTACACCAGACATGTTAACGTCTTCATTCCTCCTCCTCTCCCCCTCTTCCCCCTCCTTCTTCCCCTACCCTCCTCCTCCTCTTCTTCTTCTTCTTCTCCTCCTCCTCCCCTCCTCCTCCTTCTTCTTCTTCTTCTTCTTCTTTTTCTTCTTCTTCTCCTCCTCCTCCTCCTCCTCCTTCTTCTTCTTCTTCTATTTCTTCTCCTTCTTCTTCTTCTTCTATTTCTTCTCCTTCTTCTTCTTCTTCTTCTTCTATTTCTTCTCCTTCTCCTTCTCCCCCCCTCCCCCTCCTCCTCCTTCTTCTTCTTCTTCTTCTTCTTCTTTTTCTTCTTCTTCTTAACACACCTACTGAAAGTCACAGAGCAAGCGAAAACTTCCTGCCTTTAAAATTTTGCATCAAACCCATTTACGTCTAACAACCTTCAACAGAACAATTTAAACATTAATCTCACTAACCTCTCCCAATCTTCCCGATCTGTCCGGGTTGCTGGGCGGGGGGAAAGAGACCAGAGACGCTATTCTGTCTCTCTGCATGTAAACAAATGTAAAAACTGCTTTGACAAAGACACAGCTGGAATTCGTTAAATCACCAACTGTAAATAACTTTAAGTACTTACATCTCTCTAATCTATATCTCTGATATGTCGGGGAGCCTTTCGTATTGTCATTACGCAAAATACAATCCCAACTTCAATTCTTTCCGTTGATCTTAGTGTCAAGGCTGCCAGCGTATACACTTGTTCTTAGATTCTGATGACGTCATTCGTAATTAGCGGGAACGGAATGTATGCTAAGGACACTCATATTATTTTACGATTAATTATGCTGTTTTCTTTTATTTTCTTCTCACTTTACGTTTAAATGCTTTTGCTTCCATCCTTTCACATTCTCGTTATACGACATTATAATCTAGTTTTTCTGTAGTCGTGGTTGTAAGCGGCTATCGTCGAATGACGACTGAATGATGTAAGCAGCGTGAGGATTGAAAATTGACGAGTGTTTCGTTGCTTTGTGGTGGATAGATGAAGTCACAACCAAAGTTGCATTACTTGTACGATGATAAAAGATTTAGTAGTGTATGTAAGTCCTTAGATTTATTATCACACACACACACACATCCACACACGCGCACACACATGTAAGAATTTACTGTGGATAAGGCTGTGTGGCGCTCATCTTTATATATAAAAGTGAGGTTGTGTGCTGTCTGTCTCCTACGATTTAGATTCCTAACTACTCCCACATTTTGCGGTGCAGTTTAACCAAAACCAGGTATCTTATAGTCGTGATTCATATCGAGCCCTTTTGGATATGAGCGCGCGTCTACGATGAGTCTACGATTTTAAAAAAAATTACCATCAATTTTTCCCATTTTTAATGCACTTTTGGCAAATATAAAGGAAGTAACTCTCTAAAAATTTATTATTAAATCTCAGAACGTAAAAAGCTACAGCAACACCCCCCCTTGTGGTTAGCCATATTGAGATGGCTATTATACTTTACATCTCTAAAAATGCTTATATAGTTATTTCCCTTACAAACCCGAGCAACGCCGGGCGATACTGCTAGTTATAAATAAATAAAAAAAATGAAATAATACACATTATGCAGAGGACATCACCAACGTAAACACACGAGAGAAAAGTACAGGACAAAACGTTGTGAGTTTATCTATGCATCACAGATCAACGAAACACTGTTTATTACTACTCATTTCGGGCTTTTAACAACAAGATAGGAATAGTTCATAAGACAGCAGCATCCAGAAATATAAAATTTGAGAGTCAGAGCTTCGAGCGAATTAAAAGGCTAGCTTATGAGCAATTAGAAGCTGAAGGCAAAATTAATAGCGGTCACAAAAGTGACGGCATATATATAAGTATATATAATATATATATATATATATATATATATATATATATATATATATATATTATATATATATATATATATATATATATATATATATATACATATATATATATTATATGTGACCTCGTCTGTATCACTAGCGATTTTTTCCCCTGTCTTCCCTTCTCGGGATCTTCCTTCTCCTATGTTTCCGACGAAGAGCTCTGCTCGAAACGTCAAACCCTCCTTCTTCCCTTCTTTCCTGAGCGTCCAATAAGACTATATTTGTTCCACGTCTTTGCGTGTTGTTTTTTTGTTTTTGTTTTCGTGTTTGGATTAACTTTATATATATATATATATATATATATATATATATATATATATATATATATATATATATATATATATATATATATATTACCGTCACTTTTGTGACCGCTATTAATTTTGCCTTTAGCTTCTATATATATATATGTAAATAGAGTTAGTGGTTATAGTAACCGACTAAGGGATAAAATATCCGTATATACTATCGATATCCGTTACCTGTGTTATCCCCGGGCATTGGTGTACAGGCACACCACACACGTCGGGTGGATGTAACAACAGGATAAACAGGAATCATAGCAAATAATCAGATCTCAGATTAACCAACATATCGATTGGACCAACTTTATCGCTTTTGTTTTAATACAAAGCATGACATAAAAAAATAGGTAACATAATTTGTGGCTTTCTCTATTTCCTAATTATATATATATATGTGTGTGTGTGCGTGTGTGTGTGTTCTTTAGGTCAGTAACCATATTACCTTCTAGAATGAAATATCTTTTATGCCGCTTTATTGTTTAACCACATTTAATTTCTGAACAAGCAAATTTATGCTGAAAATATTTTCGGCTGTGACCACTCCGTCAATTATTCAGACACGATCTCTGATGTCGGATTGCATTATTCAACGTACGCTCTCTTATATGAGACGACAGAATGACCTGGGAGAGCTTTCGCCTCTATTTTAACAGATTAAGTAGCTCAGTGCGTCAACGTTTCTCCGACGGTTTTTGTTCTTCTGTTTTCTTAATTGTATCATGTTTCGGCCACTTAGGAAAAGAAGAAAAATCATTATATAAGTTATGCCTGAATAATATATGTTGGATATGTATGTACTCCGAGAGGTGTAGAACCACACACATATACATAAAATTTCCAAAAAAACAAATATATACGTAATTCGTACGTAATTACATATATATATATACGTAAACTGCTATTAATAACTGGGTACTTTAATACGATAGCTTCCGTTTATTTCAATTTCAAAACTCCAAACATTTGCTGTTCCTGTCGTTAATTAATCCATTCCTACTGTCTATCTATCTATCTATCTATCTATCTATCTATCTATCTATCTATCTATCTATCTATCTATCTATCTATCTATCTATCTATCTATATCTATCTATCTATCTATCTATCTATCTATCTATCTATCTATCTATCTATCTATCTATCTATATCTATCTATCTATCTATCTATCTATCTATCTATCTATCTATCTATCTGTCTGTCTGTCTGTCTGTCTGTCTGTCTGTATGTCTGTCTGCCTGTCTATTTTTCTCCCCGTCCCCTTCTCTTTCTATATATAAAGATATAGACAGATATAGATACACACACACATATATTTATACATATATGTATATGTATATACATACATACGTATATACACACACATACACAGACACACAAATATACACACATACATACATACACACACACATACATACATACATACATACATACACACACATACATACATACATAAATACATACATACACACATACATACATACATACATACATACATACATACATACATACATACATACATACATATAATTTGGCCCAGTGTGCCGCCATGTTGGCCTTTGGTAGTTGATAGACACACTCCGCATACACACATTCACACCAGGCGCATGTGCATACACACACAAACTCATACGTATTGACACACACAAGCACGCGCGCACAAGAGCCCAGAAGCAGCCAGACAAACACACACACACACATACATACATACATGAAAACATACACATACAAACGCACAAGTATGCCAATCCACACATACACACACACACACACACACACAGACAAATGAATATGCGGAAGAATAGATATATACGTAATACATACATATGCAAACACACATGCACTCTGGCACACGCATACACATACACACGCACGCAGATACACACGCACGCAACACGGTCTGAGGCAGACAAATGCAGCCTCCATAACAGACTAAGAAGAAAGTCATTGTAAAGCCTGCAAGTAGCAACGAAAGAGATTTGACGAGCACAAATGAAACACAACTTACTGTTTAACCAAATTGACCAAGCAACCGTTGTGTATTATTACCAATTGACTAATAATAAAGGAGTGCAATTGAACCAGTGCGTGTGTTACTGATACTGGCATAATGACCCTCCCGAGACACAACAAGATATACATGTATGTATATTAATCGGGTCTTCCATGTCTCAACATGTACCTCGTTGTAACAATGTAAATTTCATTTAATCAAGGTACCCTTGGCCTGCTATATACTCCTCAGGGCTAAAGGCGGGTATGTGCGTATATAGACATGTCTGTGCGTGCATGCAAGTATGTGCGTATATAGACATGTGTGTGCGTGCATGCAAGTATGTGCGTATATAGACGTGTTTTACTCTTATTGATATTTTTTTACACTTTTTTACACATTTTTCTGTATTTTGCCTTTAGCTCTGTTTTTTCTCGTGCATGTGCGTATATAGACGTGTGTATGAGCCTTATTTGTGCGCGTCTGTGTATAGCGAGCGTGTATGCGGGTATGTTTATATTTTTTGGCGAATGTGTGGGTGTGCATGTGTGTGTTTTAAGTGAGAGTGGATGATTGTATACATATAGGCGCATGTACGTGGGTGTGCGGGCGCGCATGTGTATGTGTGGATATGCGCACTTTACCTTTACTCCCTCCCCTCACTTAGCGGTCATTCTAATAGCTCTTTTGTCTTAACGGTCAATCTCACAGTAACTTCCCTTTGTTTTAACGGTCATTTTCATAGCATTTTTTTCGATGGCCCAATAACTGAAGAGATGCCGACGTGGATTTCAGCCAAGACATCCGAAACTCGGAGTTTTATCATAGCTACCGAGTATTTGTCACATACTATATTTACAGATAAATTCCTCTATTTACATAATATCGAGGTCTCTTTTTTCTTTTGTTGTCTTACCATTTTCTATCAATATATATACTCTTTTACACTTTTTACTCTTTTACTTGGTTCAGTCAAATGACTGCGGCCATACTGGAGCACCGCCTTTAGTCGAGCAAATTGACCCCAGGACTTATTTTTTGGAAGTCTAGTAGTTATTCTATCGGTTTCTTTTGCCGAACCGCTAAGTTACGGGGACATAAACACACCACAATCTGTTGTCAAGCGATGTTGGGGGCACAAACACAGATACACAAACATATACACACACATACATATATATATATATACATACATATATACGACAGGCTTCTTTCAGTTTCCGTTTACCAAATCCACTCACAAGGCTTTGGTCAGCCCGAGGCTATAGTAGAAGACATTTGCTCAAGATGCTACTCTGTGGGAATGAATCCGGAACCATGTGGCTGGTAAGCAAGCTACTTACCACACAGCCACTATATATATATACACATATATATTTGTGTGTCTGTGTTTGTCCCCGAACATCGCTTGACAACCGATACTGGCGTGTTTACGTCCCCGTAACAGCGGTGGAACAAGTACTAGGCTTACAAAGAATAAGTCCTGGGGTCGATTTGCTCGACTAATGGAAGGCGGTGCTCCAGCATGGCTGCAGTCAAATGACAGAACCAAATAAAAGAATATATATATATATATACTAGCAGTATCGCCCGGCGTTGCTCGGGTTTGTAAGGGAAATAACTATAAAGCATTTTTAGAGAGTTATAGCCAAAAAATAGCAAAAAAATGCATTAAAAATGTAAAAAAAATGATGGTAAATTTTTTTTTAAATCGTTGACTCATCGTAGACATTTTTACAGAGTTACTTCCCTTAGCGAAAAAAATGCATTAAAATGGAAAAAAATGATGGTAAATTATTTTTAAAATCGTAGACTTATCGTAGACGCGCGCTAATACCCAGAAGGGCTCGATATGAATCACGACTATAAGATACCCGTTTTGGTTAAACTGCACCGCAAAATGTGGGAGTAGTTAGGAATCTAAATCGTAGGAGACAGACACACAACCTTACTTTTATATATATATATATACATATATATATAATACCTGTGTATAATGGCTTTGTATATACATCTGTCAATCACACTTTGTCCATTCCATTTCCTATTTCCCCTCCCTCTGTCGTTTTTTTTTTAAACCTCTTCCTTTCCCTTCTCTCTTTTGTTCTCAACCAATTTTCTTTGGACAATTGAAAAGAAAACAAACCCCACAATACAGTTACATGCTGAAAGAACTCGATGCCTCTTTAAGTCTTTTGAGTTGGTAAAGCCATACGCGCGCACACGCACGCACACACACGCCTACTTAGACATACGCGTCCACCAAACAAAACAAAAACATGCAGATACACAAAAACACACACAAAATGCACACACACACATGCATATTCATATATATATATATATATACATACATACATACCTACATACATATATATATATATATACATATACATACGTACATATATACATACATACATACCTACATACATATATATATATATATATACATATACATACGTACATATATACATACATACATACCTACATACATATATATATATATATATACATAACATACGTACATATATACATACATACATACCTACATACATATATATATATATATACATATACATACGTGCATATATACATACTACATACCTACATACATATATATATATATATACATACATACATACATACGTACATATATACATACATACATACCTATATACATATATATATATATATACATATACATACATACATACATACATACATACATACATACATACATACGTACATACATACATACGTACATATATATATACACATACATATTACACACATACACTCGCCGCATACACACACACACACACAGACACACTCATAGACCCATATACACACTAGCTTGATGTTTTCGTAAACCTTTTCAGTTTGTTTAAAATACAATAAATAAACAAACAAATAAACGAGCAAACAAACAAAATAGACAAACAAACAAACAAACAAATACCATACAATACAATGGAGCAATGGCCACAAACAGAAGAGAAAAAATGTCCTAAAAGAAGGCTAAACCAGGAAATTAGCAATGCCGGATGCACTGAGTAACAGAAACCTTACCTGTTATTAGTGAGTCTAGCAATGTATGTATTGCTGTTATTGCCGTGATTGTTGTTGTTGCTGTTGTTCTTGTTGTTGTTGTTGGTGGTGGTGACGTCGTTATTGATGCTTATTCTGTGTTTGTTGTTGTTTGTGTTGCTGTTGTTGTTGTTGAAGTTTGTTTTAGTTCGTGAGACGTAATTATTTAATCGTAGCCTTCGACGTAGACCAAGTAAAGAAAAACCAACAAAACAAACTAAAAAAGAATAGAAAAGAGTGGGTTAGTGTGGTAGTGGTGTTGGTGGTGCTGGTAGCGATGGTAATGATAGTGGTGGTGGTGTTGATGTTGTTGTTGTTGTTGGTGGTGGTGTTGGTGTAGTCTGTATTGGTGTTAGTGGTGACGCTGTTGGAAGTGAAAATACTTCACTGTTATTGTTGCAGCAGATGCAACGTGGCCAAATGGTTACGAAGTCTGCTCGACGCTCTAGAAGTCGTAGGTTCGATTCCGCTGCTCAGCATCTTGTGTCCGAACCTTCAGTTGAGTGTCTAGAATAAGGGAGGGGTGGGCATTGCTAAATGCACATTTCTACCTCCATTGCCGCTGAACCACTTCCGTCTGCGACTCTCTTTTACTCTTTTACTTGTTTCAGTCATTTGACTGCGGCCATGCTGAAGCATCGCCATTAGTCGAGCAAGTCGACCTCAGGACTTCTTCTTTGTAAACACACCAGCATCGGTTTTCAAGTGATGTTGGTGGGGGGGGGGACAAACACAGACACAAACACACATATATATATATACATACACATATGTACGACAGGCTTCTTTCAGTTTCCGTCTACCAAATCTACTCACAAGGCTTTGGTTGGTCCGAGGCTATAGTAGAAGACACTTGCCCAAGGTGCCACGCAGTGGGACTAAATCCGGAACCATGTGGTTGTTAAGGAAGGTACTTACCACACAGCCACTCCTGCGCCTATGATACATGTTTGAGATCAATTTTTACACTATATATCTGTAAGAGATGTAACCTCGGAATGGAATGCTGCAGTTTATTAGACTCTCAACGATCTATCTGCTTTACGTATAATACACAGTCTGCTATTTTGAACTATTTCTGTCACACGTAACGAATTTTTATTCAGTCTGCCGACGAACTGCAAACGTCTGTGAGTTTTTAAACTACTGTTTTACTATATCAATAGTGGCTGGTTTTGTCTCAGTATGCGGTCGCCAGACGATACTTGCTACTCACGAAGCAGAATCGTTAGCAGGCTCTAGTTTCTGAGTTCAAATTCCGCCGAGGTCGACTTTGCCTTTCATCCTTTCGGGGTGGATAAAATAAGTACCTGTGGCGTACTGGGGTGGATGTAATCTATTCATCCCCTCTCCAAAAATTGTTGCCCTTGTGTCAAATTTTGAAAGCATTATCATTATTATTATTATTTTTTTTCTTATTTTTCTTATTCTTATTTTTATCATTGTTGTTATTATTATTGTTGTTGTTGTTGTTGTTATTATTATTATTATTATTATTATTATTATTATTATTATTGTTATTATTATCATCCAGTAGTCTTATTTTTATAACGTGCTTTCACTGCACTACCGAGCGCAGCTCTGTGTGCCTTGGGTATGTGCTGTGGTTTGTTGTGATGTTCTTATTTTTACTGTATTGAAAGTATTTTACGTAAGATGTGTTCGGTGCCTAGTAGTGCTATTTTCTGTATGTTATACATACTTGAAAATCCTGGTGTTTTTGTTATGTATTTGCCTCAATGCTTTTTTATCATACCTAACGCACCTATAATAATAGGAATTGTTTCTATTCTTAGGGTCCACATTCGAGTTACCTCTATTTCCAGATCTTTGTATTTTGGAGGTTTCTCCGTTTCTTTTAGAGATACGTTGTCATCTGCTGGTATTGATACATCAATTAGAAAGCATTTTTTTTCTTGGTGATTTCTGACTACTATATCCGGCCTAATAGCTTTGATTTCTCTATCTGGCAGAATCGTTAGCTCGCTGGACGAAGTGCTTACTGGCATTTTACGTTCTGAGTTCAAATTCCGCCGAGGTTGACTTTGCCTTTCATCCTTTCGGAGTCGATTAAAACATTTACCAGTTACGCACTAGGGTCCATGTAATCGACTTAATCCCTTTGTCTGTCCTTGTTTGCTTCCTCTATGTTTAGCCTCTTGTATGCAATAAAGAAATATATCTGTGTATTGGCATATCCTAGAGTATGGTTGCTCTCTCATTTTCTGTGACCTTTTCTGGGGTCTGCCTATACCATCTTTTCTTTAATTCAATCCCGAAGTGAAAGCGGTGTGGCAGGGAGGCAATGCTGTTCCGGAAAGGTCTGGGCCTCAAGAGACAATCGATCTTCCGGGACCCGGACGGTAAGCTGGTACTCATACATGTGAAATGCAAGGAAATCGCTAGACGGGAGAGTTCTGAGTTCTGCGGAAACAGGTATTGTGGTGGACCGGAACACGGAGGGTGGGTGTGATTTTAACAACTTCAGGCTCATAACTCTGCTAAATGTAGAGTTGAAGATTTTGGCGCAGGTGTTATGGAAGAGGTTGACCTTTTAGACAGTATGATTAAGGACGTCGAGCTTGGCAGAATCGTTAGCTGTGAAAATGCTTAGGGCATTTGTTCTGCCTCTTCATGTTTTGAGTTCAAATGCCATCGAGGTCGATTTTGCGCCCCATCCTTTTGAGGTCGATAAAATAAGTACGTGTCAAATACTGGAGTCGTTGTAATCGACTTATCCCATCTCCCAGAATTTCAGAGAAAGGATTATTATTATCATTGAACTGCCGTTGTGAAAATCATCACTGTTATCACTATTTTGTCACAGTTGTGAATGATACATGAGACAAAAACGCATAACCCGGCTTTGATAAAATACAAAACCTTTGTTTAAAAGGAAAAGTTGCAAATTACCATGGAGTAATACGATACACAAAAGAGATTTGTGGTAAAACTTAATCCTAAACGTAAGTGCAATACGATAAATGGATAGTCTTGATATATCGGTTTCAAATTTTGGCACAAGGCCAGCAAGTTCAGGAGAGAGGATAAGTCAGTCACATCTATCCCAGTGCTCAACTGGAACATATTTTATCGATCCTGAAAAAGATGAAAAGCAAAGTCGACCTCGGCGGAATTTGAACGCAGAACGTAAAGACGGACGAGATGCTGCTAAGCATTTTGTCCGGCGTGCTAACGATTCTGCCATATCGCCGCTTTATAGTCTTCATATATTTGTAACTCATATCCCCAATATGTTTATACGATATATCTTTAACGTTACGTAGGAATTCATGTATTAGGTGTCACCAGTTAAATATTATTTTTCTCTTACAAGTTTATACACCCATTCACCCACATAAACAGGCGTACACGCTTACTATGTACACATGCGTTCTGATCGGTAAGTGACTCATGTATCTGTCTGTCTGTCTATCTATATGTCTGTCTATCTATCTATCTATCTATCTATCTATCTATCTATCTATCTATCTATCTATCTATCTATCTATCTATCTATCTATCTATCTATCTATCTATCTAGCAGTAAAAGCAGAAGCGATTAGGTACAGCAAAGCACTAGCCATAGATAGAAATAGAGTTGAGGGTGAGCTAGTTAAGAAGCTAGAAGAGGCAATTAGAAGCGGCATCGCATCCGACGTTTTGGCGGCGAGGTTGGCCCTCGACCAACACTTCAACGCCAAACACGAAGGATGTGCTGTCAGAGCTAGGATGCGTGCTCTAAGGAACGAAGGTGCGAGGAGCCGCGAGAGAGGCCCGGGTGGCAGAGGCGCAACAGGGCAACAAAGCCACCATTCGGTCACTGGTAGATGAACAGGGGCGCGAATTGCTCGAGCCAAGTAAAATGTGTGAGGCCTTTCAGCAGCATTTTGCCCGACTGTTCGGGACGAGTGGAGGGCAAGAACGTAGGGTGGACTTCAGTGCCTACCTACATAGCTACCACGACTCTCGACAAGAAAGGCAGGGTGCTGCGAAGGTGCCATCACGGCGGCGGAAGTGCAGGAGGCGATGGCAGAATGCTCGAGGGACAAATCACCGGGTTTGGATGGTCTACCCTACGAGCTTTACAATTGTATGCCAGACTTGTTTGGAGATCTCTTGGCGGCGGTGTACTGCAACTGGCAGCAAAACGGGAGCATTCCTGGTTTTGTGAGCCGAGGAGCCGTAACACTGCCGAAGAAAGATTAAACAAGGGAAATGTAATAGATAACTTTAGGCCCATCACTCTGCTTAATGCAGACTTGAAAATTTTGGCCAAGGTGCTAGCCAAGAGGTTGGCGCTTGTCATCGAGAAACTGGTCGACAGGGCGCAAACATGCGCCGTGCCGGGCCGGACCATCCATGACAACCTCCCCTGATGCGCTACATCATAGACAGGGTAGTTAACGAACCTGGCATGGGTGGGGCGCTGATCAATTTGGATCAATCGAAAGCTTTCGATAGGGTAGACCATCGATACTTGGAGGCGGTCTCAGAGCGGCAGGCTTCGGTCCCGTCTTCCGCGGCTGGATAGCCGCTTTGTACAGAGGCATCCGTTCGGTAATTCGCGTGAATGGACATCTATCGAGACCCTTCGACATCGCACGTTCGGTCCGTCAGGGATGCCCCCTCTCGTCGCTTCTATACGTATGGACTCTCGAGCCATTATTGCGGAAGCTGGCAACTTTGAGGGGCATCCCGCGAGAACTGGGATGCGGGACGAGCGTGTCTGCATAAGCGGACGACGTCACCGTCATAGTGTCTAGCCACGAGCACATCGAGCAGGTCGGCGAGACACTGAAAAACTACGAAGCGAAGTGACAGGAGCGAAAATCAACCGGGAAAATCAGTGGGCTTGCGACTAGGACTGGCACCTGGAGAAGCAAGCCCATGCCGTCCACCAGCGCCTCCGTCGTGGGACGCTGGACCGACGGCCCGGTTTGAGTTGCTCGGGGTCTGGTTTGGTCCGGACCTCCAAGTGGAGAAGAACTGGAACGAGATAACGAGTGGGGTGGTCACTCTCGCCCGGCAATGGGCCGAGAGGAGGAAACTGTCCCTAAAAGTCGGGCGGAGGTGGCGAACACGTACATCGCGTCCGTCATCTACTACCGCCTGACCGTCGTACCTTGTCCCGACCCTACCATCACCAAACTACAACGCATTCTCTTTCGCTTCTTGTGGAAAGGATGCGTCCCGATGGTCAGGCGATCCATTTGCTGTCAACATCCGCTAAAAGGAGGGCTGGGCATGCCGTGGTTGATGATGCGCAGACACGCGCTGAGACTGCGACATCTCTGGCTCTATGTAGACGATGGTGAACACGTGTGGTTGCCGTTTGTGAGGCACGCTTTCCCGCAACTCGTCTCCATGACCGAACTGCAGTCGTGGATCAAAAAGAGGCCGAGGAAGGGCGATTGGCACCGCGAGTGTCGCGTTGCTCTCAAGCAACTCTGCCGTCCCGGGTCGACCTTGAGTGACTTCAACACAACCAAAGCATTCTATAGGGGATTAGTGGAGGGGAGGTACGACGACGAGCTCGGGGCGAACCTGGACGTCGACGAGGAGTACCTGACCCGCCTGTTCAGGACGACTTTCGGCCCATGGACAACTTCCAGAGATCCCTGGCCTGGCAGTGCTACCGAGAACCGCTACCCGTTCGGGATAAGCTCTACAGACACGGCTCGAGAAACACGGGGCCGACCTGCCCGAGATGCGGTCAGAGCGACGAAACCGTTCTGCACGCACTCGTGCAGTGTCCAACAATTTCCGACCTGTGGGCTTATGTCGAACAACTGCTGTCACGTGTGGGACGAGTCGGTTTATCAGCTGTGTCTATCGTCAATATTGTCACGCCTCCTTCCTTCAAACGGGAAGGTAGAGCTATTTTCATCATCCTTGTGGCTATGGCGAAAGAATGTATCTGGTGGACGCGTCTGAAAGGATTGGAGACAAACACTTTCCACTCTGGTCAACCTCTCATCAACTTCTTCAAGTACCACTTGAAAAGGAAAGTGAGAGTAGAGAGGCAAGTTTTGTCTAGCGAATGTTTTAAAAAAAGATGGGTGAATGTAGCAAGGATGGCACGTATGAATGACGAAGCCACCTTGAGCATAATCCTATGAACCCAGAAATTGAAAACAGAGGGTTACCCACTTGCAAACAAATATAACAATATTGACCAAGGTTACCGTGGTCTTTTTCGTAGGCTTTTCTTCCCACGGATAAACCTTACTTGCTTTCCCCTTTACACCATATATCATAACACTGTGATACACGATCCCTATTGATCATTCTTTTTTTTCCTCTTCCCCTTTTTTCCCCTCTTTTCTTCTTTTTTCATTTCTCTTTCCTTTTGTTCCTTTTCCTTTTCTTTTTTTCTTTTTATTCTTTTTATTTTATTCAGTTTTTTTTTGTTTTTGTTCTTTTCTTCCCTTTTACGATCCCTCTTGATCGAAAACCTACGCCACCCCCTTTTTTTTCTTTTGTTTTTTGTTCTCTTCATCCCCCAAAAGAAAAGCTCTACCTTGTAACTTGTCCCATCTGTGTGCAGCCCTGTGTGGCCAATAAAGAAACTTATCTATCTATCTATCTATCTATCTATCTATCTATCTATCTATCTGTCTATCTATCTATCTATCTATCTATCTATCTATCTGTCTGTCTGTCTGTTTGTTTGTCTGTCTGTCTGTCTCTCTCTGCATATATGTATGTATGTATGTATGCATGTATGTATGTATGTATGTATGTATGTATGTATGTATGTATGTATGTATGTATGTATGTATGTATGCATGTATATAACAAAACGTGTGAGTGTTAGAATTCTATATTTGTGAGATGAGAAATTTTATATATTTTTATTAGTCGAACTGGTCTTCTCATCTTGATTGTTGCTCTCACTACAACTGAAGCAAGAAATGTCACGAAAAGCAGTGAGCAGAATGTGAACAGTGTACCCCCATAGTTCAAATAAAGGGTTAGGTTCGAACTTCCGATACAACAACCCGGGTTCAACACAAGACACCTGAAAAAGGCTCTAGTGTATAACAGTCGAAACGTGGTTAAAGCAACAATCGGGATGAAGACAACCATCCGATCAATATAAACAGTATATATGACGAGAGGGTGTTCATAAAATATTTATTTATACAACCCTACGTCCGTTTCATTAACAATGATTATTAGTTATATTTAATAATCAAAATGCTTTACCAGATGTGTATTATTTGATGGGAAGAGACTTCACTGAGTTTAGATTTTCGTTTTGTAATCACCATTAGAGTAAAGTGAGAGTTCTGTTTCATTCGGATATTAGTATCAGTTGAATGAATATAAACTAGTGGCCGGCACCAGTGTTCCGTAAAATTCTCTTGCCTTTCATCCTTTCGAAATCGATGAAAATAAGGACTAGTTGAGCACTGGGGTTGATCTAATCGACTGGTCCCGCTACCAAAATTTCAGGCCTTGTGCCTATAGTAGAAACGACTACTACTACTACTACTACTACTACTACTACTACTACTACTACTACTACTACTACTGCTGCTGCTGCTGCTGCTACTACTACTACTACTACTACTACTACTACTACTTCTGCTGCTGCTGCTACTACTACCACTACTACTTCTGCTGCTGCTGCTACTACTACTACTACTACTACTGCTGCTGCTGCTACTACTACTACTACTACTACTACTACTGCTGCTGCTTCTGCTACTACTACTACTACTACTACTACTGCTGCTGCTACTACTACCACTACTACTACTTCTGCTGCTGCTGCTACTACTACTACCACTACTACTTCTGCTGCTGCTGCTTCTGCTACTACTACTACTACTACTACTACTACTACTACTAGTGCTGCTGCTGCTGCCGCCGCCACTTAACCCCACCACCACCACCATCATCATCATAGCTTAAAAATTTGATCACCCCATTATCTTTGAGGCAGCGTTTTACCATTAAGCTCTTCCACAGCCCTCTTAGCGTAGCGTAACCCTTGAGCCAATCTGTCGCCAAACAGTTCTAGTTTGAAATTAATTTTTAACAATATTGAAAATTTTTCCTTGTATTTATAAAGAAACACGCATGTATAATGATTACTTCTAGAATTTATTCAGAACATGAAATTTAATTGGTAGCGCTGTAGGAGCTACCAATAAATGACTAATAGTGTAATAAATTCCAATTGAAAATAAAACTTCGTGGAATTTCACGTTACAGGGACATTTTAAACATCGTTCTAGTAAAGTGCATGGGTCAGGTACTGCATGAAGTCATTTAATTCCGTAATAATTGTAGCGCCACCGAGGTTCACTATCTTAAAATTGTTCTTTCATTATACAAGAGAAAACAAACATTAAGGCAGAGCGATTTTTAATTTAATTTACCTATAAATTGTACAGATTCGACAATTATATCGAAAATATAATTTTGAAGCAAAATAAGAAAAGTAATGAATTGAAGATCGAAAAACTTCGTAAATGTCCCAATAATAATAATAATAATATTGACTTGGTATAAAAGATGGGCTACAGCAAATATTCTGCTCAATACCACAGATTTGCTTGTCAGTTGTTTGACCGTAACCAGTTGAGCATGTCCCTTAGTAGCTGACGATATGTGCATCTCTGATCACGAGCAAAAGTAGTGGGAGAGCATCATAACGGTGTGTTGAGAGGGATTCTTTGGGGTTTGAATAATTCACCTCTGGAAACATGGGTGGTTCTTTCAACATCCTTAAACAACCCTTATTCAGGGACTTTTTGAGCGGGATGGGCTACTCAACCTGAAGAAAATTCTAACTGCCCCCCCCCCTGCAAGGGCATGTGCTGTTTATCTTGATATGAGATCACCATGTGGCGCACATATGGTTGTGATGCATGTGCCTGGTGTACCCTTATCAGACGGGTAGTCATGATGGGTATATTGGGCTTCGTATATTTTACCACAGTGTCACTTTGATGGCATGAACTGCTCTCTCACTCAATAATAATAATAGTAATAATAATAATAATAATAGTAATAATGATATTCATATTAGAAGAAATAGCCGCGTGATTCTGTGAAAAGTTGCATAATCCGCCATTTGCTGCCCAATACGGCAAATCTGCTCAGTGAAAATAATGGAGATTAGCACCAAGCTTTATTCAGCAATATCTTATTATGTCGCGACAGGATCATGTAGCTGATTTGGAATAGGGAAGGCATGTCATTAATGAGGTCTTTAATCCTGATGAAAGGACTTTGAGAAACCTAGGACTTGAGAAACCTTGACCGAATGATTAATCAAACGATCGTTTAGTTAATTGATGAAATAGTTAACCAGTTAATGAATAGTTAAGTTAAGTTAATTTAAGTTAAGTAAAGTTAATTTTTTGGCTCAAAAAGCAAGGCCATGTAGGGGGACATGGAGTTATGTACAGGGAGGGTGTTCATGCAAAGAGTTCAGGCCATTTCTGGTCAAGAGAGACTTTGAACCGAGCGGTCGTCGGCATCTTCACAATCTCGTCCGGCAGCTTATTCCACGGATCCGCAACCCGGACGGAGAAAGCCCCTCTCCTTCGATTGAGATGAAATCGAGCTTTTCGGAGTGACCCCGCAGCCGACGCTCTGGAGCAGGAGTGAAGAACAGCTCTTTCGAGAGGTTACACTTTCCGCTTATGATGTTGTGAGCGAGAATGAGATCACCACAGTGAAATAGAATTAGTGCGTGTGTTTATTTTTTGCATAATGACCCTCCAAAGAGACAACAAAATGTGTTTCAACGCTCGTGTTCACATCAAGAACCTTGCAAACTAAATAAAAGAAATTAAATACTTAACAATTATATAACAAAAGAAAAGAAAAGACAAAAGGGAACAAACACACACATATACGACGGGCTTCATGTGTGTGTGTGTGTGTGTGTGTGTTTGTCCCCTACCACCGCTTCACAACCGATGATGGTTCGTTTCGTCTCCGTACATTACCGATAGGCTTAGATAAGAAGGACTGAGCTCGATTCATTCGACTAAAAATTCTTCAAGGCAGTGCCCCAGCATGGCCGCAGTTTAGTGACTGGAACAAGTAAAATATAAAGGATATAAGATGTTTATATGAATGCATATATATATATATATATATATATAATCCGCTTAAGTGTATATATATATCCGCTTTATATATATATATATATATATCCAGTTTCTGCTTATACATCCCTTTTTCCACTTCCCAAGAATCGTTGTCTCAGACAAAACATGCATATCTATCTTTTTATGTATGTATGTATGTATGTATGTATGTATGTATGTATCTAGCTATCTGTATGTATATATACATACACACATACACACACACACACACACGCACACACACACACACACACATATATATATATATATATATATATATATATATATATATATATATATATATACATACATACATACACACACTCACATATATATGGAAAAAAGTGAAGGTAGAAAATGCTAAAATAATTTTAGAAAAAACTTTTCAGTATGAGTATTGTTTTGGTTTTCTTATTTTCAGGAAAGGGTTGTTGGAAGCGTGCTCTGTTTGAAAGATGGTTTCATATTTTGAGAACGAAGAGGCGCCTTTCTCCCAGCGCTGGAGGGATTTCAGTTCTTCTTTATCACAATCCTTTTTCCATAGCTTGGAGATCTTCTCTTGATCAGTGCCTTGGGTCATTTTGCTAATTTCTTGGTTGACCACTCCATCGATGGATTTTACATTATCTTCATTCGTCTGGGCCCTCAATTTTAGAAGTTCTATTTCCATTTTCATTTTTTCCTGTGCTATTCTTTCTCTGAGGAGTCTTTATGTTTCGGGTCCATCTGTAATGGTTTTGATATTGAGTTTACGTGGGAGAATTAACGGTGTCCGATTGAGCAATATTTCGTATACATCTGCTTTATTGTTATATATATATATATATTATATATATATATATATATATTGTGTGTGTAAGTATGTTATGTATGTATGTTATGTATTTTTATACACACACGTGTGTGTGTGGCTGTGTGGCTTGATGGGTGTGTAATATTTAAGCTTTTAATGTGTTATTTTAAAATTTTACAACACACCCATTCATGACTTTTAATCGTAAGAGGGCGTTGTGGTGCCTGTGTTTAGACGGTCTCGCCCAAACTGCTGATACGAAATGACAAAGAACAGAATACGAAGAAAAAGAATGAAATGTGATGTCTCTTGGGACTCTCTTTAACTCCCAATCAGCTACTTTTTGGCCATATAACAACACACGTGTTTTTTTCCGGGCTATCTTCTCCATTCTCCTCTTCTCCCTCGCTGGAGTTTCCTTCTTTCCGACGAAGAGCTACGCTCGAAACGTCATTTCAACTCCTGTTTTTCCATCCAAAACAACCACTGAACATTAATCTAATATATTCACCGAGGACGTTGTTTTTTACTGTTTTCTCCTATGCCATACTTTTGATTTTCCTATGCATATGCATACATATATGAATAAATAATGATAACAATAACGAGGCGTCTTCCAAGGGGACTGCCTGTCCCCACTGATATTTGTACTGTGCATGATACCACTAACACTGATTCTGAGGAAAACAAAGGCTGGATATGTATTCAAAAGCCGCCAACAAAAAGTCAACCACTTGTCATTCATGGATGACCTCAAACTTTATGGTAAAGATGAAGCCCAAGTCAGATCCCTTGTTGATACGGTATATACTTTCAGGATTAGTCTCAGTTTGCGCAAGTACTCTACCATAAAATTCAAAATTATAGAAATTTAAAGTATGAACGAGAGCAACCAGTGTTGATAGAATGACATCATCAGTCTTTAAGTTTCAATTTTATAACAGGCGAAAAGAAAAAGAGACAGAAAAAGAGAAAACAGAAAAAAAAGGAAAGACAAAAAGAAAAGGAAAAAGAATATTTAATCAAACAGTTTTGTATAAATTTGATATTCCCTCAGGGCGTGATGTTAATAACCCGCAAACATATTTCTCCTCATGCATTCTGAGAAGTGAAAGTGAAGTAGATTCAGAATATTTTCTGAGAATATGCACTTTCAAATCTTTTTCAAAATTGCAGCCGTTTGAAACGAAATGTTCGGCAAGTTCCGTCCAATTACTGTTATTGTGCCTGACGTCGAATCTGTGTCCATTAAACCTTTTGTTTAATTGTTCTGTTGTACAACCAAGATAAATCTAGTTGCGTTTTGTGCAATCTGCCGCTCACACCAAATGGGAATCTCTACACGTCTCACTTTCTGTATAAATCATAACATTTCTATATTCAGAATACTTTTGATTTTGTGTCTAAAATCAACACCCTTTTTAAGCACCGAGGCCGTGTCGGGAACTGTTTTTTTGGTAACCATAGATGTTTCTTCCTTATATCCCAGTATTGCCCACGATGAAGGGGTAGAAGCATGCATGGATGCCTTCGAAAAGCAGTCAAACAAAAATATTCCATCAAATTTTCTCTGTAGATTATTGAGGTTTGTGTTACAAAGTAACACAATAAAGTGTCTTGCCTGTTTACCTTTGCGAAGAGTTACGTCTATCAATTTTTTAAAATGTAACAACAACAACAACAACATAGCAGAAATGGTCAAATAGACAAAAAAAAAACAAGATGAAAACTGTGTTACAAAAGCTACTGAAGAAGAAATAAAGAGAAAAATCGCTTCATGACCAATCCCCTGCAATGCTTGACAGAGAGGAAGTGAGCCTAAGTAAAAGCTAACGATGTCTCAAAAGCTCTGGGCTAAAAGTTCGCCTTCTCTTGCTGTTCACTGACAACCTGAATGTGATCAATGGTAGAGAATCGTGTCTGAAGCCAGGTTTTTTTGGGGTGGTGTGTAGGTGGGGTTGATAGTGGTCTAAGGTGCTATCTATCGAGTTGCTCTGGGTCTCGTTTGGTCCGGACCTCCAAACGGAGAAGAACTGGAACGAGATAACGAGTAGGATGGTCAGTCTCGCTCGGCAATGGGTCGAGAGGAAGCTGTCCCTAAAAGGTCGGGTGGAGATGGCGAACGCGTACATCTAAGCATAATGTAGGAGAACATAAAGCTGGAAAGAGCTAGACTAATCAAACATCCAAACAAGCCAAACTCTGAGATGCTACTGGCAAAGGCGACACATGTCCAGCTGGTACTTAGCAACAAGTTTGAAGCCTTAGAATGACATCACACAGACAATGACCTCGGCTCCTTTTCAGAGAAAATCACCACCACTATGATGGACATAGCTGTAATGGCGGCCGGGCGAAATAAGCCATCCAAAATGGACAAGCTTATTGCAAAAACAGCCATGCACATGTATTCGCATACACACTCAGGCTCACATTCATATATATATGTATACATGTACGTATGCATGTATGTATATTTATGTATATATACCCAGCATTTCCCGTTTCAGCTGTTTGGGCGAGACAATCAAAACACATGCACCACAACGCCCGCTTAGGATTAAACGTCACGAATGGGCGTGCTGGAAACTTTTTAAATAACAACATATTGAAAAGCTGAATGCTACACACCCATCAAGCCACGAACACACACACGTGTGACAGATAGATAATTGTGTGTATGTATGCATCTATCTATCTATCTATCTATCTATCTATCTATCTATCTATCTATCTATCTATCTATCTATCTATCTATCTATCTACCTAGCCACTACTGCAGAAGCTGGCGACGCTGTGGGCCATACCGCGAGAACTGGGATGCGAGACGAGCGTGTCTGCGTACGCGGACGATGTCACCGTCATAGTGTCTAGCCACAAGCACATCGAGCTCGTCGAGGGCACACTGAAAGACTACGAAGCGGTAACAGGAGTGAAAAATCAACCGGGAAAAGTCAGTGGGTTTGCAACTAGGCACCTGGAGAAGCAAGCCCATGCCGTCCACCAGCGCCTCTGTCGTGGGACGCTGGATCGAAGGTCCGGTCAAGTTGCTCTGGGTTTCGTTTGGTCCGGACCTCCAAACGGAGAAGAACTGGAACGAGATAACGAGTAGGGTGGTCAGTCTCGCCCGGCAATGGGTCGAGCAGAAGCTGTCCCTAAAAGGTCGGGCGGAGATGGCGAACGTGTACATCGCTTCCATCATCTACTACCGCCTGACCGTCGTGCCTTGTTCCGACCCTTCCATCACCAAACTAGAACGCATTCTCTTCCGCTACTTGTGGAAAGAATGCGTTCCGATGGTCAGGCAATCCATTTGCTGTCAACACCCGTTGAAAGGAGGGCTGGGCATGCCGTGGTTGATGATGCGCAGACACGCGCTGAGACTGCGACATCTCCGGCTCTACGTAGACGGCGGTGAACAGGTGTGGTCGCCGTTTGTGAGGCGCGCTTTCCCGCAACTCATCTCCATGACCGATCTGCAGTCGTGGATCAAAAAGAGGCCGAGGAAGGGTGAATGGCACTGCGTGTATCACGTTGCTCTCAAGCAACTATGCCCTCCCAGGTCGACCTTGAGCGACTTCAACCCAACCAAAACATTCTATAGGGGATTAGTGGAGGGGAGGTACGACGGCGATCTCGGGGTGAACCTGGGCGTCGATGAGGAATATCTAACTCGCCTGTTCAAGACGACTTTCGGGCCGGGACATATGGGCAACTTCCAGAGATCCCTGACCTGGGAGTGCTACCGAGAAGCGCTACCCGTTCGGGATAAGCTCAATAAACACGACTCGAGAAACACGGGACCGACCTGCCCGAGATGCGGTCAGAGTGACGAGACCGTTGTGCACGCACTCGTACAGTGTCCAACCATTTCCGACGTGGGCCTATGTCGAACGACTGCTATCGCGTGTTGGACGAGTCGGTTTATCAACCGAGTGTATCGTTGTCGCGCCTCCTTCCTTGAAACGGGAAGGAAGAGCTATTTTCATCATATTTGTGGCTATGGCGAAAGAATGTATCTGGTGGACGCATCTGAAAGGATTAGAGACAAACACTTTCCTCTCTGGTCAATCCTTCATCAACTTGATCACTTGAAAAGGAAAATGAGAGTAGAGAGGCAAGTTTTGTCTTGCGAATGTTTAAAAAAAAGATGGGTGAATGTAGCAATGATGGCACGTATGAATGACGAAGCCACCTCGTGCATAATCCTATGAACCCGGAATAATTTAAAACAGAGAGTTACTTACTTGCAAACAAATGTGTTAACACGTGACATAATTTAACCGAGGTTACCGAGGTCTTTTCGTAGGCTTTTCTTTCCACGGATAAACCTTATTTGTTTCCCCCTTCACACTTTACATCATGATATTTCGGTGATACACGATCTCTATTGATCTTTTTTTTGATCGAAAACCTACCCCACTTTTTTTTTCTCCCCAAAAAGAAAAGCTCTACTTTGTAATTTGTCCCCTCTGTGTTCAGCCCTGAGTGGCTAATAAAGAGACATATCTATCTATCTATCTATCTATCTATCTATCTATCTATCTATCTATCTATCTATATCTATCTATATGTATGTCTGTTTGTCTATCTATCTATCGATTTATCTATATAAACATTTGTACCTACATATACAAATATATGAGCGTGTGTGTATGTGTGTATATGTGTGTGTGATACAGAAATATATGTGTGCCTGCCCGTGCGTGTCGATGTGTCTCCGTATTTATATTTATACCGCTATCATAAGAATCCTCGTTTATTTTATGTCATTTCTGCCGATCAAAATTAATCATCAAATTCATCACAGCATAATAATTCAATCTTCAGATTCTTTGAATTTACAAACTGTTTTTTTTTCCTTTTCCTACTGTTTTTGATGTATAAGTTCTCTTTGGTATTTTCTGCCAGAAGAGATAAATGTCCTTAACATTAAATATTGGTACTTCAAGGACAGAAATCTATTATTTTTTTTAGATAATTTTGACGCAAATTCTTGTGTAATTTTCTTGTCATTTGATCAACTTCCTCCATGCAATCTGCTCTCATGCAAAAAGCTACGGTATATAAAAAAAAACCTGCTCAAGCTTTCTCTTGTTAACTGAAAATCTAGGTTGCAGTAAATTAGATGTTAGGTACACAAGGAGATTTGCTCAAAGATGCTTACTGCTATTTTGTTATCTATTAAACATGTCTATAAGCAGCCCCTTTGGGGTATTATCTTTCACGGATGTACTTTAAAAGTATTGCAGATTCTGCGATAATGCCATACCGGAATGATAACATACTAACAAAAGACAAGCTAATCATGATTAGATTCTAGTGGCAGGCAAGACAACTAGGGAGATAACCAGCAATGGTCGTCTGTGAACAGAATTTCCCATACAAGAAATACAAGGTGCATTCCAGAAGATTTCAGACTTTATTAATTTCAACGAGATACAAGACCATATTTTCCTTCAAAGTAACATTCTCCCACATATATATATATATATATATATATATATATACACGATCAACATCACTACCACCACCACCAACAACAACATCATTGTCATCACAGTTATCATCATCATTATCATTATAATGATCATTATCATCTCCACCACTACCGCCACCATCACGTAATTAAAATTCTATGGAATCATCGCATTTCTTTTTGCAGACACACATTGAATCGACAAAGAATCACTCGATTAAAATCAAACACTCAAAAGGAAGAAAAATATATAACAAAAAACAAAAAAAAACAAAATCAAAAACAAAAAATAAATAAAAGGTGGTGATTTCACATGTGTGCACCAGATTCCATAAATTGAGCTTTTTATTATTCGTACGTCGAAAAATGTGTGTGAAGAAATAGTTTAATACGATAATTAGTGAGAACAATACATGGTTTTAATTGTAATGGTTTATAGTTTTTCAATTGAATCCAGTTTATATACGTAAGTTGTCAATTAATTCATATTATTGAGAAAAGCCTGGATGATGTCAATGAACGAATGAACAAATAACATATGCATATATGCATACGGGTGTCTGCATATATATATATATATATATATATATACACACACACACATTATATATATATATATAATATATATATATACATATGTCATTTGTAATTCGTTCGTTGACATCATCCAGGCTTTTCTCAATATATGAGTTAATTGACAACTTACGTATATAAACTGGAGCGTATCTGTGTGCGTTTGTGTATATATGTATATATATATATATATATATATATATATTATATATATGTTTTGTATACTCTTTTACTTGTTTCAGTCATTTGACTGCGGCCATGCTGTAGTACCGCCTTTACTCGAGCAAATCGATCCCCAGGACTTATTCTCTGTAAGCCTAGTACTTATTCTATCGGTCTCTTTTGCCGAACCGCTAAGTTACGGGGACGTAAACACACCCCCTTCGACTGTCAAGCGATGTCGGGAGTGGGGGTGGTAAACACAGACACAGAAACATATACACACACATGCATATATATATATATATATATATATGGATGTGTGTGTATATGTTTCTGTGTCTGTTTACCACCCCACCCCCAATATATATACACATATACGACTGACTTCTTTCAGTTTCTGTCTACCAAATCCACTTACAAGGCTTTGGTCAGCCTGTGGCTACAGTAGAAGACACTCGCCCAAGGTGCCACACAGTGGGAATGAACTCAGAAACATGTGGTTGGTAAGCAAGCTACTTACCACACAACCACTCCTGCGCCTATATATATATATATATATATTATATATATATATATATATATATATATATATATATTATAAAGATATATATGTATGTATACATACATGCATGTATTATGTGTTACTGTTTATACAGACGTACACAATGACATACAATCAGCTTTAAGAGAATGTATGTCATACAAATGAATTGCTTACGTAGAAACCTTGGAGAAGTTTAATATTCATTACACACTCAGACACACGCGTGTGTGTGTGCGTGTGTGCGCGCCTGTGTGTGATCGTGTGTGTGTGCATATGCAGCCGACTGGTTTGACCTACATTCCCATTCATTTATTTCGTCAAAGAAACAATGAAAAGATGCCCAACATTTTTAATAAGTTCAACAATTTCAATCTACTTATTCAGTTTCTTTGCTGACTGGCGTTTTCAACAAAGAGAACCTTGGTGTTTGCTTACATTAGCAGTCATATGTTGTCTGACGCACGTCCTACTGTCTCCCCTAATATGTTGGTCTCTCATTATTTTCTCATTCCTACATCCAAAACAACTAACTTCACTCAACAAAGTTACCTATTGACCTCCTTATTACCTAGCTTTCTACGCGCGCACATTAACATCTCCTCCCACCAAGACCACCATCCAAAGACACACCATATATATGGTGCATGTATGATTTTGTTGTTAAGACGCTTGTTTTGCAGCCACGTGATTTCAGGTTCAGTCCCACAGCACGGCATCCTGTAAAAGTGTTTTTAACGATAACCCCATGCATGCCAAATGTTTGTGCCGGAAACTACATGGGAGTCCGCTGCGTATGTATATATATATATATATATATATATATATATATATATTATATATATGCGTGTGTAAGCATATATTTGCATATGTGTCTATGTTCTTGTTCCTCTATCGGTATTGGTTTGTAAATTAGCGGTTCCGGAAAAACTAACTGATAAAAAATGTACCTGACTTAAAAAACTCTGGTATCGATCCGTTCGTCAAAAAATTCTTCAAGGCGCTACTCCAGTATAGCATCAGTCTAAGACTGAAGCAATTTGTTTTTAAAAAATGGTTTATTGTTTATGTTTGAGGTCTATGCAGTCATCTGACGAGAGCTGTTTCTTACAAATTGATGTAATGTTTCATTAATGAATTAAATGGAGCCGCTTGAAACAACTATAATGAATATACATCTTTGTTATATATATCTATATATATAAAACTCAATTTGTGTGTCTGTGTGTGTATCTGTGTGTGTGTCTGTGTGTTTAACTTCCTGGCACATCTCCTCCTAGCCAACAAATCGTAGAACCAGCAAAAATGGGTCACTTAAAGTTTAGGCGAATGAAAATTGAACTGCGCTATTCCTGTTCCGAAATTCATCTCGCAAGTGCAAAAATCGATAATGTGTTTGTTTAGGCCTTATCCTATGCATTGAATAGTGAACTTTACTCAGTCAGCTGTTTGATGTGAACTGTGTTCACCACGAGTGCAAGCATGCGTGAATTGCATGAAAAATAAAAAATCAAGATATAAAAACGAATCGCCGTAAACATTGTAGAAATTCGGCAAAGAAATGAATTTTCGGGATGTATTTTGGAGGGATTTTTCTTATTAATCGTTTGGACTTTGTGAACACATACCAATTGTTTTCATAACATTTTTAACGCTTTGAATTAAATGTGACCATTTTGCGTTGAGTCTGCAGTTTGAATCATTTTAACTAAATTTTAGCAGGCCGGATTTTTGTATACAAACATGTGTGGTGTGTGTGTGTGTGTGTGTGTTTGTGTGTGTGGAGGCGCAATGGCCCAGCGGTTAGGGCAGCGGACTCATGGTCGTAGGATCGCAGTTTTGTTTCCCAAACCGGGCGTTGTGAGTGCTTATTGAGCTAAAATACCTAAAGCCCCACGAGGCTCCTGCAGCGGGTGGTGGCGATCCCTGCTGTACTCTTTCGCCACAACTTTCTCTCGCGTTTTCTTCTGATGGCCTGCTCGCTTAGCCAGCGGGGTGGCGTCATTTTAAGGCTAAAACAATGCGAAACGCATTGTGACCAGCGACGTGTAGCAACATCTGATACCCTGGTCGTAAAAAGAAAAAATGAAATATATATATTATATATATATATATATATTTATTATATAGAAGGAGCTTCTACAGGACTAGAACTGTTTCATTCAAGAGAAATCTTCAGGAAGCTTCCTGAAGATTTCTCTTGAATGAAACAGTTCTAGTCCTGTAGAAGCTCCTTCTATATAATAAATTAATTTTACTCTGCTATGTATTGAGTACCTTATTTACTGTGGTTAACCCCGAATCAACCCGGACCTACATATATATATATATATATATATATATATATATATATATATATATGTATATCAGTTATATACAACGGTATGAGCAGACGTTGTTTGATACGAACAGTTGCACCTAGGCGTTGTATCCATTCACGGTTAGACGATGATGAGAGGAACAAACACACACCCACACATATATATATATATATGTGTGTGCGTCTATACAAACATATATGTAAATATGTATACAACCTTCAGCAAAGTAACAGTCATGTACACAACTTGGACGGACACATGCCAGTACACGGACATTCGTTCACATACACATACACATGTACACACTCTCACGGACACATCTGCCTATTCTCCTAGACACTCACATACATACGTAGCACATGAATACAAACATACATACATACCTACGTATGGGCATACACACGTACATACGCACGTATATGTACACACACACATACATGGGCACATGCATACGAGCGCGTATACATACATACGCACATGCGTACGTATGTACATACATACATACATACATACATACATACGCACATACATACATACATACATACGAACAATAGTAAAACATTAGTTCTGTGATATAGAGATAAAAATCTGATAATAGATTTTAGGGTATAGTTCTTGTGAGCAAGCGTCATAAATTCACTTTCTAGCCTCGGCCGTAGGGAGTTGAAATTTGATAGCGTTGTGATGAGTGGTCACTCTACATCCATCCATCGCTACAGGTTTATAACTTTATGTTTTATAGAGTGTATGTGCGTGCTTATACACACACATACATATATACATACATACATACATACATGCATACACAGGCGTATGTGCGTACATACATACGTACATACATACACACATGTATGCATACATACACACATACATACGTACATATATATGACGAACTAACTGTTACTTTCTTAGATGCAGCACGGACTTTGTCAGTGAACAGGTCGCGGATTTTAGCGACGAAAATATTTTGACAAATTAAACTTAAATGTTGGAGTGAATCGAACGGCTTTTGTGTGTGTTTTAAATGGCTTATAAACACCTTCCACGCTGCAATTATTTATATATATATATATATATATATATATCTATATATATATATATATATGATATATATATCTATATATATATATATATATAGATATATATATAATATATATTATATCTATATATATACACATATAATATAATGTATATGTTTTGGTGTCACTGTTTGTCCCCCACCAACATCGCTTGACAACCGATGGTGGTGTGTTTATGTCCCCGTAACTTAGCAGTTCGGCAAAAGAAACCGATAGATTAAGTACTAAGCTTCCAAAGGATATGTCCTGGGTGGTGCTTTAGAATGGCCGCAGTCAAATAACAGAAACGGATAAAAGAATAAAAGAATATTCGTGAAAAATTTCTTGAAAAGGGTGATTCGCTGGGGACTGTCACCTCCTGGAAATTCAGAAAATACTTCCGGCTGAACTTTATATAGAACTGCACAAAAAATAAATAAATAAATACATAAATAAATAAAAACAGATTCGAATGAATATTTAAAGTAAAAGAATATTGTATTTTTATATTTTTATATTAAACATATTTCTCCTTATGTTTTAGGAATTTACATAATTGCGGCATAGAAATTATTTTACTAATCAGTAGTTTTTATTCGCAATATTTATTGTGGTCCTTGAGTGGATAAAGTATTTATTGTATTCTCAAGAACACGAAAAATATGTGTACACACTCACACACGCACACGCACGCACGCACACACACACACGCACGCATATATCTACACACTCTCGCATATATATGTGTGTATATAAATAAATGTATACACACACACATATATATATATGGGAGTGGCTGTGTGGTAAGTAGCTTGTTTACCAATCACATGGTTCCGGGTTCAGTCGCACTGTGTGGCACCTTGGGCAAGTGTCTTCTACTATAGCCTCGGGCCGACCAAAGCCTTGTGAGTGGATTTGGTAGACGGAAACTGAAAGAAGCCTGTCGTATATATATGTGTGTGTGTTTGTGTGTCTGTGTTTGTCCCTCTAGCATTGCTTGACAAC
>NC_043003.1:8718028-8753028 GCF_006345805.1 Octopus sinensis
ACTGTTCATATTACCCATATACCGATCCGTCTGTATGTCCATCTGTTTACATTTATGTCCATTTACCTACATACGTGTGCATATACACATAGGTATACACGCACACACATACATACATCTACATAACAGCCCACTAACTATTCTACCTGTATATAAATAACAGTTTATGTGTGTGTGTGTGTGTGTGTATAGGTGTAGTAGCGCAAATGTCCTTCGCAGGTACTGGCGCACTTACAAATCACCCCGGTAGTAATAAAGTTCCCCCACCCCAACACTAGAACTTAATAACTTAATAATGAACGTTACTTACATGTGCACATAAGTGTCTAAAATTCTGTATCTACGCATTTCTGACCACAAATTAAATGATTATTTCAATTCCGATAAAAAAAGGAATATATATATATATATATGTGTATATGTGTGTGTGTGTGTGTGTGTGTGTGTGTAAAAATAATTTCTGACTTGGTCTTTATCAATAAGTTGCACGTATTTTGGAAACTTGAAATAAACACTTTGTTGATCGGTCCGTTCACATAAAAAGTTCACAGACGCACGCACGCACACACACACACACACACACACACACACACACCACACACACACACACACACACACACACACACAAGCATAGATACACATAAACAAACACACATATAGAAGTATATATATATTCACCCACCCACCCACCCAACTACTCCTCCACCCATCCATTCATCCATCTTCTCTGTTCCATATTCCTGGGAAGGCCGCTGGGTTGTAGTCTTCAGGGCCCCTGCTCCATAGGATCCTTTCGGAAGCAAACGCCATTACCCTTTCCTGATGGGTTCCCAAGCGTGACTAATTAAGATTATGGATCTTATCCAATATTCTCGTTCTTTTAAAATTAAGATAAATAAAATCCGTTTTAAATCTAAAATATACTCTCCTTCATTTTCTACAATGCTCTTCCATCTATCTGGTAAACTTGCAAGGCCCCTCTTCCAAATTTCCCTTGTCCGTGACAAAAACTACTCCGCCACTACTGTTCTAACCTCGTCTACAAATTCATATTTTTTCCGTCCAAATGATTTTGAAGGCTGCAAAATAAATGATAATCAGTTGGGGCAATGTCCAGCGAATATGGTGAGTGGGGCTTCGTTTCCCATTCAAACTGTTCCAGCCTTTGGACTGTCATCTTCGCTGTTTGTGTCCGAACATCACCCTGATGGAAGAACACCTTTCGCCTTGAAACCAAAGATGGTTGTTTTTCTTCTAGTGCTGACTCAAGCCACTCTAGTTGTTTGCAGTAGATCTCTGTTGTCGTTTGGTTTGGGTTTAAAAGTTCAAAGTGGACTAAACCTTTCATATCCTACCAAAAACAGATAACAACAATCTACTTGGGTGAAGACCTTCTTTGGCCTGGGGTGCCGGTGTTTCTCCTTTCCCTACCCACTGTCTTCGGCATTTGACATTTTTATGGAGAGCCCATATTTTTCTTACCAGTCACTATTCGGTCCCAAAAAGATTCATTCATGAGACGTGACAGCAAAAAAAGAGTACATATTCACTCTCTGCGCGCGATTAGACTCGGAAAGTGTGTGAGAAACCTATAGACCCAATTTGATGACTTTTCCAATGGTATGAAGGTGTGGATTAATGGTTGAATGACCAAATCCAAGCTTCTTTGCTAATTCCTCAAAAGTTACGATAAGATTTCGTTCCATGAGGGTTTGCAGGACGTCCTCGTCGAGCTCTACAGATCTTCCAGGACGAGGCTCGTCTTCTATACAGTAGTTTCCGGCTCGGAATTTCCGGCTTATTGTCCAGTTGCATTAATATTCCTTGCATTTTCCGTTGCATTGTTGCCTTTATTGAACTCATACAGCAAAATATGCCGAATATGCTCCTTTGTCGATTCCTTTATTGATTTGATAAAGTAACTGCTAAAACCGAACTGAACTCTTCAAAGCTTGCACTAAGAATAAGGATAAGGTAAAATGACTACCCGCTCTTATAGCAAGTTTATGCAGGTAATTTATCTTGTTCCTCTCCGACTTTTAGCTTATGAAATTAAAAAACCCGCATTATTTGTGGGATGACCCAAGATATATATATATATATATATATTAATATTATATATATATATATATCTATATTATATATATATAATATATATAACATTATTGGTCAATTGAAGAAATGGAGCTGAACGCAGATTGAACAGAAATCGTTTTATTTCATTCTTACACGTGTTTCGAAAGGCACAAATTACCAAATCCGATTGAATAATGGGACCATATTGTGTCTTTCTCTTCAGGAAGAAAAAAGGAAATCCGTTGGAAAAACAAAAACAGAACAGAGGCGGAGCAAAGAACAAATCGAACTGTGCTCCTAAGAGCCCATGGCGAAAGAGTTTCGCCATGGGCTCTTAGGAGCACAGTTCGATTTGTTCTTTGCTCCGCCTCTGTTTGTTTTTGTTTTTCCAACGGATTTCCTTTTTTCTTCCTGAAGAGAAAGACACAATATGGTCCCATTATTCAATCGGATTTTGGTAATTTGTGCCTTTCGAAACACGTGTAGAATGAAATAAAACGATTTCTGTTCAATCTGCGTTCAGCTCCATTTCTTCAATTCACCAATAATGTTTTAATTTCAATTATCCGCCACCAACGCACGGTTGCAACGCCAGATGGTTGTACCTCCAACCGTGCTGTTTACTGCTGGATTTTTGCTACTAAGGTATCGGTTAAACTTTTGATTAATCACTACAAGATTATTCATCTTTTATTTCACATTATATATATATATATATAAATATATTATATAGAAGGAGCTTCTACAGGACTAGAACTGTTTCATTCAAGAGAAATCATCAGGAAGCATTCTCTTGAATGAAACAGTTCTAGTCCTGTAGAAGCTCCTTCTATATAATAAATTAATTTTACTCTGCTATGTATTGAGTACCTTATTTACTGTGGTTAACCCCGAATCAACTCGGGACCTACATATATATATATATATAGGGGTAAAATATGAAAAATCAACGAAAATGCACATTGCAAATAAAAAAAGGCTATTTATAACAGGTAACAACAAATATATACATTAAGATTGACTGAGGTAGTAATAAGAGTCATAAAAGTCATTATTATGAGATGATTATAAGATGATAATAAAGATATTTTCTTTTTGTAACACACACACACATATATATATATATATATGTTTTGATTATTTAAAATTTCCAAAATACGTTATTGATAAAAAAAATGATTAAGAATTTCGTTTACCAACCTAAATTTGTTTTTCCTCAAAATTGAAATAATTATTTAGTTTCTTATCAGAAATGCGTAGATACCGAATTTTATACACTTCTATGCATATATAAATAACGTTGATTATTAAGCCATTAAGTTTTAGGTCGGAGGTGAGGGCAACCTTATTTTGATTATTATTATTATTATTGTTGTTGTTGTTGTTGCTGTTGTTGTCGTCGTCGTCGGCGTTGTTATTGTTGTTGTTGTTGTTGTTGTTATTATTATTATTATTATTATTATTATTATTATTATTATTATTATTGTTATTATTATCATTATTATTATTACTGTTGTTGTTGTTATTATTATGTCTAAGTGCATTTGAACCAACGAGGGCCATTTGCACCGGGAAAAAATTACGAGTCTTTAATTTTACAAATTCATAAATATGCACACGACCACACTGAATAACTAATTAAAGTGTCACAATACATTAATTAACCGGATAGTTATCATACTTTAATTACCGGACAACCAAAGACGCCACTAAGTATAATTTTGTCTGAAACCTTTTACTTCGCAAATTAATCAGACGGTTGGTTCATCTTTGCTTTTGGAAAAGTAAGAGATGCTAGATGGGATTGATGCGCAGTGATTCTTTGTTGGTTGGTAATATAATCATTGATTTCAAATTTTGGCTTACGTCAGCAGCTTTGTGGGAGGAGTTAAGTCGATTAAATCGATCCCAGTATTCAATTAGTCATTGTTTTATCGATCATTAGACCGATAAAAGGCAAAGCTGATCTCGGCGGAATTTGAACTCGGAGCGTAAAGACAGACGAAATACCACTATGTTTTCGCTTGGCGTGCTGACGTTTCTGCCAGCTTGTCGCCTTCTTTTTAATATTCTTTTCTATTCTAGGCACAAGGCCTGAAATTTTGGGAGAGTGGAGCCAGTCGATTAGATCGACCCAGTACGCAACTGGTACTCACTTTATAGACCCCGAAAGGCTGAAAGGCAAAATTGACCTCGGTGGAATTTGAACTCAGAACGTAAAGACGGACAAAATGCCGCTGTGAATTTTTCCCGGCATACTGATCATTCTGCCAGTTCCCCGCCAAGGTTTGTAATATAATTATTAATATCATAAAAATCTAGCATGCAAGATTTTCAGATAAATATCTCAAATTGGCCAGTGAGATGTATCTGAATCACAGATAAATACAGGTATATCAAATACCACACAACATAAATTCGTGATTTATTTAATGTATCTCCTATCTCCGACTCTTGAAGATGTATCATAATTGCTAAATAGCAATTGAGACCAGTTCTACTTGAGAAGGGGAGATAATTTCAAAGCCAAGAATTCTCAAACTGTTTTTTAAAATATTTGTATAAAGAAACTATTCTCTTAGCTTTTTATATGTTATTATTTCTTTTTTTATTTCTTTTTGCCATTGGGCTGCGGCCATGCTGGAATATCGGCTTGAAGGGTTTCGTGTGATAAATTGATCCCAATACTTATTTTTAAATGTCGTACTTAAACTAAAGCTCACTTTTACCAAATTGATAATTTACGAGGACGTAAACAGACCAACATCGGTTGTGAAGCGGTGGTGGTGAACATATACGAAGACATACACATACACACATATAGGAGAGGCTTCCGCACAGTTTCCGCCTAACAAATTTACTCATAAAGCATTATTTGATCCCAAAACCCAAAATGAACGTCTTCCATAGGAGTTATAAAATACCCATCTAGTTAAACTATTACATATGGATATCAAAATATTGGGTTGTCCGGAAAGTTCGTGCCGATTTATAGTAGTTTATCTTTTGACTTATTTTAGAACATGGTTGAGTCCATAAAGTGGTATTTGATTACATCTCCATTTAGAGCACAGTTTAGAGCTATCTTTTCATTGAAGAAGATTTATGTTCTTATAACCTGTGTTAATTCTGTAACCCTTTAAAATGTAAAATAAGAAAGTTCATTTTCGGCACTTGATGATTTGGGAACCAGACAAAAATTGCTGCAGCTGGACTGGGATGTGTTACCCCACCCTCCATATTCACCAGATATTGCTCCTTTGGATTTCCACTTATTCAGGTCTCTGTAGAATAGTCTTAATGGTAAAAATTTCAATTCCTTGGAGGACGTAAAAAGATACCTTGATGAATTCTTTGCCATGAAACCACCTCAATTCTAGGAAGAGGGTATTTTCAAGTTAAAGGAAAGATGGAGACGCATTGTGCAACAAAATGGTTCATATTTGGTTGATTAGAAAAGTAATGGCAAGTATTTATTGACCTTTTTCTTTCCTTTAAAAATCGGCACGAACTTTCCGGACAACCCAATATTATTGCATTGTAAAAGAATGAGGAATTAATTCAAGTTGCTAGAATCTGGGACTTTTTCTGGCATTACGTCAATAGTAGTTCTGCATAATCTTTGTCGAGCCTCATAGTTTGGGAAATTTAGTAAAATATGTTTTGAAATTGATCCAAATGGTAGAAACAGTTTGTAACGTATTCCGCTATCGATTCTCTCTTCTCTTCTTTCAGTGTTAAATGTAACATCTAGTGTTTAATCAACCATGATACGAACAATAGCAGCATTGAATCCAAAGTCACTGAATAAAATGTAAAGTTTGATGCTACTTGATTCGTGCATACTCAACTGTTTCGCCATGAATTTAATACATTTAAAACTAATGTTCTCAAACAATTTGAGCTTCTCAAGAGTTAAAATTCGTACATCAACGACACACTCTTTATAAAATTACTTTCAATGTGTGGTGTCATTTTATTTTATTTTTAGCTCTTACATTTCATAACTTGCTTGAGTTAGGGAAGTAGTTACGTTAATGTATTTTAAAATAAGATTGCTGTTCGTATAAATATATTTTTTTTAATGTTAGTTTGTCTAAAGGCAGAATCCATTTTAGTTTTCATATTCTTTATGCACGGACAAATTCTAACGTTCATGACTACTTTTTATAAATTGCAAGCAGTTTTTTTTTTATTAGACACAAAGTTGCCAATTTTCTTCTATGGAAAAATATCTAACCGTTTTTCAATGCACAATGAACTTTTGCCGGCATTTCTTTTCCGTTTATCAGTTCCAGACATTAAAGAAACTGTTACTATTATGCACTTTACGATACTGATTTAACACTTTTAATACAAATAAATAAGCAAAGGAACCGTAAATGTTGTCAGCGTCCAAACGTTTTACAATCGACATCATAGCTGTCAAACGGAAATTTTCAGTTCTTCACTATTAGATGAGCAGACGACGTACTCGACTGATCGTTTAGTGAATAAGATGCCAGAGTTTAAATGGAGGATGCGTCCATAAAATCTTGCGTGTGATCGTCTGCTAGAAAATGGCCGCTAATGGTGAAGTCGTGTTTCGTACTTACAGTGACTTCTGAGGCCAGTGACTTCTGAGTTAGTCTTGTTAACACCATAACCCCCAAGTATACATACATAATACACACATACATGTATGTATGAAATCAGCTGGACGCCAGCAGATTTCAAGGAGGCGGACTGGGAAGATGTTTCTAAGGGTTAATATGTTCTGGGGAAGGTAAGATCTTTGTATCAAACAAGAAACTGTTCCATTGTACATAATTCCTCATCTTTTAAATATAGAACAGTCTTCAGTATCTTTTGTACTCTATGTAAATCTATTCAGTAGATATATAGATATATAAGTATCTAAATACTTATACATGAATGTTAATCTTCTAAATATTTCTAGTTTTAGTTTCTTTTTCTATATATCTCCATATATATTTACATGTCTATATGTATGTATATCTTATATATCAAACCCAAGCGTGTTTACTTCTTTATTTGAATCATTATCTCTATATTAGCTCACCTGGATTTCTCTTCTAGTCACTCTTTACTCTGCAGACTTAGTCCTCAATGAGGTCTTCAAAATTTAAGGTCGAATTATTTAAGTAGTATTACAGGTTTTCTATACTGAGAATCTCTGGATCCCTCGTGTTGGCTTCATAACTGTATATATATATGTATATGTATGTATGAAAGTATGTATGTCGGCATATATGTATACACATACATTCTACACCACAAGCTGGCATGCTCACTCAGTTTCACATGTGACGCTGCACACAAAATTTTTTATTTTCTTATTGAAGCGAACAATAAAACTCATTAGCAATAAAATAATATAAAAATAATGTCTGTCTGCGTAAAGTTCTTTTTTATCTTTATAGTGGACTCAAAACTATTAAAATTTTATATTAATACCCTCCAAAAATAATGAAATCATTTCAGATGGTAAAATATAAAATGTTGCTCTAGGTATTATATACAGACAGTAAGTATTTCCACCTTCCTCGATGAATGGAAGAACAGTGTTACAGAGATTAACGTTTCAAACGTTCTTGCGATATAGTTGATAAGAATAATCGATTTTAAGAAATGTGTCTCTGACAAAAATGTTTCTTTTTCCGCTGAATAAAGCAAGTAAACTAGTTGGTCTCACATTTTACCCAGAAGCCGGAATCGCTCCCATTTCAGCTTCACTAAAAATGTTTTAACTCTTCATAATATGCTATTTATGTTTATTTCAATACAACAGATGACATTCAGGTTTTATTTTTGAAGAGATTTTTCTTTCTATAACTTACTGAGGTGCCCCCCACGTCGAGTGAAGCATATAGCGGTAAAAAAAAATGCCTGCGCTCCAGTAGGGTCGCACAGCCACCAGTCTTAGTGCGTCGTTTTCATCGTAGATTTACAGTCTGAAGGTCCCTGTCGATCGTCTGGTGCCATTGCATCTTTGGATGTACCCTGCGCCATTGCCCTTTAAGTTGGCAAGTCTGGTCATCAGGAGTCTAATAACATGTCCCTGCCAACCCGCTCGGCACTTGCAAGATGATGAAGGACACTAGGCGTTAATCTGCTCTTCTGACCTTCTTGTTGACGATAAGGAAGGTCGTTCCTTCTTTAATTATGGTTCGCTCTTTTATTCGGTATAATTTTCATGACATTAAAACCTTTGCCATTAGGTCCGACTTCAAAACACTTTGCCGCTCCCTAGATTACACCACAGATCACGAAAATAGATCAGATGATAAAACATGACGAACTGCACATTTTTACTCTATAGAATCCTTAAAAAAAACAGTCGTTAATAATTGAAGTAATATATATAATATATTTATTTATTTTATAGAAGGAGCTTCTACAGGACTAGAACTGTTTCATTCATTTTTTTTTAATGAAACAGTTCTAGTCCTGTAGAAGCTCCTTCTATAAAATAAATTAATTTACTCTGCTATGTATGAGAGACCTTATTTACTGTGGTTAACCCCGACTCAACCCGGGACCTACATATATATATATATAATATATATATATATATATATATAATTATATATATATATATATATATTATAATATAATATATATTTATATAATATATATATATATATATATGTATATATATATAACGGGAAGCCTTATGAAAATAAACAAAAGACGAAGGCAGGTGGAGTACAAACAAACAATTGTATTAGTATGGCGCTCAGGAATATAAATAAAAACAAGTCTTTTACGTTTCGAGCCTACGCTCTTCAACAGAAAGATACACAGAAAAGAAACACGAAGAGAAACAAGGAGAGAAAAAAATGCGTGCAGAAGCTAGCGATTCAACATGGCGAACTGGTGCCATATATATATATATATATATATATATATATATATATATATATACATATTAATTCGTCCTTAGTCGAAAGTTGTTAATGTCCTGTTATTTGCATTCGTATTTCTGTACAATTTCTCCGTTTTTTTTCGTTCTTGTTTTTGCATACATTCACTGCTTTCTTCCAAGGAATATAGTGCTCTTAGCTTAGTTTTTCCTTGCGGGTGGCCAGATTGGAGCAATCTCGCGTATACCCAGTCGAAATTGCAAAGATAAACTGTTATCCCCCGGCCATAGTATAGTTGATATTATTTTGATTTTTTAATGTACTTTTATTCTTGTACTTTTTCCACGTTTATGCAAATGTGTTGAAGTTAGCCCGAACACCCTGTACACACACACACACACACAAACACACCCTCACACACAGACATATATGTATGTATGTATGTATAAATATATATAAATTTATATAAATATATATAAATTTATATATATATTTATATATATTATATATATAATATATAATATACGTACACACACACATACACATATATGTACGCACACACGCGTATATATCGTATATATAAACACACATGTGTATACATAATTGAACGTATGTATATTTATATATATTGACACATGTTAAATGCATACATTCATACATACATACATGCATACAGACAGACAGACAGACAGACAGACACAATACACAAATACACACACACACACACACACACACACACATATATATATATATATACGCGTGCGTATACGTGTGAGTGTGCGCATGCTCGTGTATGTGTGCGTATATCTGCGTTATACCGTAATATATGGACCATAAGGCTCCTCCACGTGATGCCATTAATTAGGAAATCAATCAGTCTCCATTTTCTCTAAAACAGTGATTGTGAGTCAGCTAACAATGCGTGATAGACACCTATGAATATCGTTTATTGACTGCCCGGCTATCACGCTGGGAATTCTTATCTATATATCAAATTATTAGACTTCTCTCTGTCTTGCTGTCTTTGTTCGCCCTCAGTTTCCATCGCCATCACTCATATATATGTATGTAAATATATATATATATGTATATATATATGTATGTATATATATATGTATGTATATATATACATATATATATACATGGCGGTACATATATAATATATATACAAAGGCGGTGCTCCAGCATGGCCGCAGTCAAAATGACTGAAAAACAAATAAAAAGAAAAAGAAAAAAAAAATATATATATATATATATATATATATATATATATATATATAATATATATACATGGTGTGATGGCTAATAGTCGCCATTTTATATTTGATTCCGCGCATGTGCATTGTATGTTTTTGATTTTTTGCGACTACACATCATAGTAGGGTCATTTGGGCACCGTCTGTGAGATAAAGAGCACAATGTGGCAATTCACTCCACGAGAAATTTAGAAACGACATGCTGTACTGCTTGGCACTCGCACCAGAAATCCAATACGAACATTTCAGGGTATTTGGGCGTTAATCTGAGAAGAGTGCAATCTGAGGACATGTACCGAGAGTGATAAAAATCAAACATCCAGTTAAAATCATGTTGTTTGGAGTGATCACTATGATGGCGGCGTTATGGCTCCATTCATCTTCCCACACGGCCTTAGACTCAACGCGGCGGCCTACATCAAGTGCCTGGAGGAGGTAGTACTGCGCTAGGTGAAGAGGGTGGCTGTTGGAACACCCTAAGTCTAGCAAAAGGAGTCTGCACCATGTCACACAAGCAAGGGAACCCAGTCATGGGTGTCAGGAAATTTCTGTGACCACATCACCCCTAACATCTGGCCACCTAACTCCCCAGACTGCAATCCCCTTGTGTGGGGCGCAGTTGAGCGAGACACCAAGAAAACTCCTTGTAACGGCAAAGAAGAATTCAAGGCAAGGATTATGGCAGCATTTACCAACTTAAACAAGAAGACCACCCACAAGTGTAACAGGAGAGTCTGAAGTCGTCTCGAGATCGTGGTAGAAGCGAATGGCAATTTTATTGAATACATTTACGCAAGGTTCCACGCAGTGAGGCGGAAACCGGGGCCATGTATTTCGGAAGCAAGCTTCCTACCACACGACCACTGAAAACCTAGTTATGTTTCGGCCAAAGTATGGCCTAGGCCATGTCTAATGTATGACCAGACTTGCCAACTAAGCCCTTAAGTAGAACCCTCAGAAGCAATGACGCATGATGCATCCAAAGATGCAATGGCACCAGACGACCACCTGATATGATCTGCTAAGTTATTTTCATGTCAAATTTTGTGACATCATGACCCATTCATGTAGGGAGTTGTTGACTAAGGTATATCCAGTTAGGGATAGCTTATCTGGCATACCTCGCAAACAATTGTCCAGGATTCGTTTGCAGGTGATGAAATCTTTTTCTTTGAATTGTTTTGGGATAATATCAAATACAGCATGGTCTGTTGCATAAAAGAAAGTGTGTAGCAGTGAATTTATATGTTGTGATCCTGAATTGTGTGGGGAACATATGGCCCGTAGCCCTAGCCTTGGATGATTTCTGAATCAAATGTTTACAGTGGTTTGGGCAATGCTGGTGGTATCATTCTCCACACTGTGAAAATGATGTAACGCTCACGGCCGCGCTGGAGAGAAGAAGGTTTCAATGTTTAAAGGAGGTCCCAATAAACAAGAACGGTCATATCTTCAATTTTTTAGGGGATACTCTCTGGGGGGGGGGTGACTTAATTCCTGTAATGCTTTATTTTGTCTGGTGAGACCACAGAAATCAGAAGTATTCTACGTATGATCGTACAAAAGGGGAAAAGAGGAGAATGATGACATCATGCTCCCTGGACCTGAATGTTCTGAGGACCCAGGAGCTCATCCTGTGAGCTATATCGACTTTATTGTTGATGTGGGCACTCCAGCTGAGATTGTTGTTTACAATCACTCCTAGGTCTCTGATATTATTAGAGATATAATTACATACATATGTATATAATATAATATATATATATATATATATATATATAATATATTATATACATACATACAGGTATACATATATATAATATATATGAATGTATGTATTGGTGTAAATATGTATCTATGTATTTGTGTATATGTATATACGTATACATATATGAAAATAAACCTACACTCGTTCTCAAGGTGGGTCACGAACACACACACATACAGACAATATTTATGTATCTATCTGTCTGTCTGTCTGTCTGTCTATCTACCTATCTATCTATCTATCTATCTGAAGAACTGGGGCGAGGGATAACGACTAGGGTGGCTACTCTCACCAGAAATGGACTGAGAGAAGAGAAGCTATCCTAAAAGGTCGGGAGGAGGTGGCGAAACGCTACATCGCATCCGTCATCGAGTATCGTCTGACCGTCGTGCCTTGTCCGGACCCTACCATCACCAAACTGGAACGCATAATCTTCCGCTTCTTGTGGAAGGGAAATGTTCCGATGTTAGGCGATCCATTTGCTGCCAACACCGCTAAATGGAGAGGCGGGCATTGCGCGGGGCATTGCGTGGTTGATGATGGCGCAGACATGCGCTGAGACTTGCGACATCTCCGGCGCTTCATAGACAACGGTGAACAGGGGTGTCGCCTTTTGTGCGCGCGCGCTTTCCGCAGCTCGTCCTTGGACGAACTACAGTCATGGATCAAGCAGAAACCGAGGCTAGGCGAATGGCACCGCGAGTGTGCCGTTGCTCTCAAGCAACTCTGCCGTCCGGGATCGAACTTGTGCGACCCTCCATCACAACAAAGGATTCTATAGAGGATTAGTGGAGGGGAGGTGCGACGACGAACTCGGGCAGAGTCTGGGCGTCGACGAGGAAACCTGACCCGCAGTTCAGGACAACTTTCGGGCAAGGGACCTATGAACATCACCAAAGATCCCTGGCCTGGCAGTGCTATCGAGAGGCATTAACCTGTTCGGGATAAGCTCTACAGACACGGTTCCAGACACCACTGGACCGACTTGCCCGAGATGCGGTCAGAGCGACGAAAAACCGTTCTGCACGCACTCGTGCAATGTCCAACCATTTCCGACCTGTGGGCTTATGCCGAACGGCTGCTGTCACGTGTGGAACGAATCCGCCTATCGGCCGAGTCTATCGGAGAATTGCTCCGCCCCTTCCCTCAACCGGGAAGGCAAGGCAGTTTTCATCGTACTGGTGGCCATGGTGAAAGAATGTGTGTGGTGGACTCGAGCGAAAGGATTAGAGACAAACACTTACCTCTCTGGCAATCGCTCATCAACTTTTTCAAGTACCACTTGAAAAGGACAGGTGAGAATGGAGAGGGAAGTTTTGTCTCGCGAAAGATTAAAAAAAAGATGGGTGAATGTCTTGCAAAGATGGTGCGTGCTAGTAACGAAAACCATTTTGAGCATGATCCTGTAGATCGTAAAGAAAGAAAGAAGAGAGCATTTTTGATCTCATGTGTTTATTTCCTCCTGACTGGGGTTCCCGTGGTCTTTTCTGTAGGCTTTTCTTCCACGGATGAACCCAATTTGTTATATCAATGTTTACATCATTATTTCTATGATACACGATTTTCTTTTTTTTTCCTTTTTTCCTCCTCTCGATCCCTTTTGATCGCAATCTTACATTTTTTTTTCCACCCTCGAAAAGAAAAGCTCTGCATTTGTATTTGTCCCCCTCTGTATTCAGCCTGTGTGGCTAATAAAAGAAAGTTATCTATCTATCTATCTATCTATCTATCTATCTGTCGTCTGTCTATCTATCTATCTATCTACTATATCTATCTATCTATCTATCTATCTATCTATCTATCTATCTATCCATCTATCTATCTATTATCCATCTATCTATCTATCTATCTATCTATCTATCCATCTATCTATCTATCTGTCTGTCTATCTATTTATCTATCTTCTATCTATCTATCTATCTGTCTGTCTATCTATCTATCTATCTATCTGTCTGTCTATCTGTCATTCAGATAGATTGATGGATGGATGGATAGATAGATAGATATCCGAAGGGCTTCCACACAATTTTCATGTACTAAATTCACTCACGAACTATTAGAGTGACCGAGACTGTAGCAGAAAGACTCTTGCTCAAGATGCTGCGAACCTGGAACCACGAACTTAACACAGCCATGTACACGCACTAGTGTTGTGTACAAAGGAAATATACGTTAAATAAAGAATACTACAGTACATGGTTATAATAATAATAATAATGAAATTATTGTATACAGTGCTCAGGTGCACCACAACTTGTCAGAAAGTGCATATAAAGTACATGCAGTAATGTAGAAATGTCTGGAAAGTGAACATGCTTGTGTATATATGGAGGGGAGAAAATCAAGTGTAGTGTTGGTGAATCTCAGGAAGCATGGAAGTCTTGAAGGATGCAGTGCTCCGACAACTAACAACCGATGCCGGCAGTTTGTTCCACGCTTCAGCAACTCTCAGCGTGAAAAAATGTTTCCTGAAGTCATGGGAGCTGTGCTGTTTTCTTATGAAGAGCATACTTCACCAAAAATATACTTTACGTTTTTCCACATTCAAAAGTGGTCTTAATTGATGAGAACAAACTTAGAAGTTATTGAAGTCTTTTTGAAATATCTGCACTTGAAACTTTTACTTACAAGCATCAGTATATTAAAGTTATCGATATATTCATTGGTAATATATCATTTAAGAATGACACCAAATTTATGACTGATCTGATAAGAATGATTTATCGATTTTAATTACTAGAGGATCATATTCCTTACCTCCTTATTTTTTAAAAGAAATTGACCATCTTGTACAAATAGTTTTCAAATCGTTTTAATTCCTATATGAATGTTCTGTTTATCTTCCGTGGTCCACTACATCAATAACAACAAGCAGTTGGATGAAAAGGAGATCAAAGGCTTGTTTGTATTTGTCATTTAACTTAGGCGTAACATGGTGTAGTTTGAATGTATGAAAACACTGCGAGTCTATTTCAAACCATAAAGCAAAATCTTTATTATGTTTAAACTAAAGTTCAAACAGTTAATAGTTTAAAAGATAAATTGAATGGAAGAGTAATAGCTTTGAATGCAGATTATGTAGCAGAGTCCGACATAACACAATTGAGACAGTATTAAATTAAAATAGCCACCCATGTATGTATCATACTTAATGCATGTATATCGTCGATAGGCCAGTTACTGAGGTATTTGTCCTGAGATAACATCGCTTATGGACGTACCATGTAAAAAATAGTCATTATCAGAGGGAGCTGAAAGACCATTCACAATATCAGAGAATATTTTATTCACTTTTTCTATATCAGAAGCGCCGAATTCTCGTTCGACCACGTGGTTGCTTGCGAGTGCGCACCGTAGAAAGGGCTCAAAAAAGCGGAAACGTATCTGGCGTTCTCGGTAGCCGCTGATCATCATCTTCTGGTATTTATTGTGGTTTAACACAACGCATCCACAAGAGATATTAAATCAAGACAAATAGCACGGTTATTGGCCTCTCAACCATACACACACACGTTGAAAGAGCGTAGGCTCGAAACGTAAAAGAGGTTCTCACCTTCCCGAGCGTCAAACTAATACACCTGCTTCTTATTTACACACCTGTCTTCGTCCTTTGTTTTTCTGCAAATTCCAACTATATATATATATTATATATATATATATATATAATATATTATAGATATTATATATATATATATATATATATAGATATATTATATATATATATATAAAACTATCTATCTATCTATATCTATATATCAGTGTTTATTCTGACTATATCGCACGAGGAGCTGTTAGACGGGCAATTTAAACTGGTCGTGTACATACGTGCATATATATGTATGTATAGACGTTCGTATGTGTAAGTATATCGTGTGTTGTATATATCTATTTGTATTTATGTGATATCTGAGTATATTCCACTGATGAAGGCAGAGCATTTCTTATGCAGAGCCAGAAATCCAGGATCTGGAATTATCTAGTAAAATTTTTTTTGCTAGTTTATTTTGTCTCTCTGTCTTCTCTCCTAGTGCTATATGAACATTTAATGTGGCTTTAGAGTCAGGTTTTGACTGCTATTTCAGCGTGGTGGTATCTCTCAGATACCCTAAATTATAATTTGACACATATATATTGTATATATATATATATATATATACATTACGTAGGATACATAGAATGATACACAGAAGAGTAATGACGTTGGGCTGTAAATTTATATAGAAGAAACCCTTAAGTTGCATAAAAGCTGAATCGAATAACTGTACTCGTGGCTCCAAAATAACTCAGTATGTTAGTACCATTAGTATAAGATATACCACGTAGAATACTTCATAAAAAAAAGATGGATATATTGATAATATATCGCATTGACTGGGTTTCTTTTCGCTACATAATTTTGGAAGATGTTTTCTCATAAAACCTTACTAAAATTAATGATTAGCTCATTTCTAAAGGCAGCACCAATAATCTTTGCTTCATCAAAAGCCTTATAATCAGATCATGCAGCTGAGTAATTTCATTTGTGTTTCATGTCTTTGCAGCTAAGCCCAAACATTTACTATTCTTGTTTATTTTTTTTGTTGCATTATATTCTGACAATCTTTTATAAGATTATTCTGTTTTATTCTGGACCTTTTAGAATCTTTGCTTTTCTTTCATCTTTCGATTGTTTCAAGCACATGACTGCTGTCATGCTGGAGCAGCGCCTTCTAGGGTTTCGTCGAACAAATCGATTCCAGTTCCTAATTTTTTAAAGGTTTGGTAGTATTATTTTATCGTTCTCTTCTGCCAAATAGCTATGTTGCGGAGGCGTAAACAAACTAACACCGTTTTCCAAGCGATGGCAAGGGCCAAATATGAACGTAAAGATACACATACATAAATTTATAACTACACACACATACTCTTTTACTTGTTTCAGTCATTTGACTGTGGCCATGCTGGAGCACCGCCTTTTAGTCGAGCACACCAACCCCAGGACTTATTCTTTTTAAGCCTAGTACTTATTCTATCGGTCTCTTTTGCTGAACCGTTAAGTCACGGGCACGTAAACACACCAACATCGGTTGTCAAACGATGGGGGGTGGCCAAACACAGACACACAAACATATACATATATAGGTGCAGGGGTAGCTGTGTGTAAGCTGTGCTTACAAACAACATGGTTCTGGGTTTAGTCCCACTGCGTTGTACCTTGGGCAAGTGTCTTCTACTATAGCCTCGGGCCGACCAAAGCCTTGTGTGTGAATTTGGTAGACGGAAACTGAAAGAAGCTCGTCGTATATATATTTACACACACACATATATATATATATATATATATATATATATACTATATATATATGTGTGTGTGTGTGTGTGTGTTTGTGTGTTTGTGTGTATATGTTTGTGTGTCTGTGTTTGTCCCCCCAACATCGCTTATGTATATATATACAACATCGTCGTATATATGTATATATGTATGTATGTATATATGTTTGTATGTTTGTATGAATGAGTTTCACATAGTTTCCGTCTACCAGTTCTTTAACAAGGCTTTAATCAGTCTTAACCTGGGGCTAGAATTGAGGACACCTGTCCCGGGTGCTATTCAGTAGGACTGAACCCAAAACCACGATGTAGCAAAGCGATTTTCTTAACCACACCGGCATACCTGCTCCACACAGTTTTTTTGTGTATAAAAGACAGAAACATAGGCTAAATAAAGGAGGGCAGAATAATAAAGAAATATTTTGTCACTGGAAAGAGGCAGCATTTTTTGATAATCAGGAAGACTACTAATAAAATAGGCATTTGGCTGTTACTCAGTTAATATTGAGAAGAATTAACACTGGTTATGACTATTAAGTGTTATTTTAATCAGATTGTGTGACACAGATATTAGAAGAAATATTGTATGGTTGCATGATGAGAGGAATGAGACGACTGGGCGCAGCTGTATGGACACTGGGGATTTGGCGTGGCTGATTGGACGAGAAATTTGTTTTGGTGATAGATTTTGGCGCTGGAGATAAACACATTGATACGACAGATACACGCATATGTATATACAACGTTTCCCGGGATATACATGTTCAGAAAAGGAGAGTGTGTGTGATAGAGAAAGAGATAGAGAAATAGAGAGAGGGAGAGAAAGGAGAAAGAAAGTAAAGTTTATTGATTCAACACCATTGACATAAACACTTTCCCTCTCCTCAGATAGTTACAGAGAAATATGCTTACACACATAAACAGAAGAGGTGGGAGGGGAGAGAGAGAGGCATTACACATGCACTGATGAAACTGATGGAGCTAGATGCTCATATATAAAAAGAGGGGGGATAAGTGAGAGGTAGAAGGAGAGAGAGAGGAGCGAGATAAGGAGGTAGAGATAAGGAGAGGAGACAGCGGTAGGAGGAGAGAGAGAGGTGGTGGACAAAGAGAGGTTGGAGGAGAGAGAGAGAAAGAGAGAAGGGGTAAAGAGAAGATGAAGGAAAAGAGAGAGAGAATGATAAGAAACTACAATTCGTTAATTAAATGTGATTGCTATGAATACTTTCCCTCCTCTTAGACACAGAAAGAGAAATACACACACACACACACACACACATAAATTCCCCCCTCCCCTCCACAGAGGTAAATATTAGTTTGAAATTTTAGCACAAGGCCAGCAGTTTCGAGGAAGAGGCTAAGTTGACTACATCGACCCCAGTACTCAACTGGTACTTATTTTATCGACCCCGCAACGATGGAAGACAAAGTCGAGCTCAACGGAATTTGATCTCAGAACTTGTAGACGAACGAAATGCCGTTAAGTATTCTGCCATTTAGCCGCCTTAAAAGGAGGAAAATATTGATTTTTAAATTTTGGCTCAAAGCCAACAATTTCGCCTCCTTAAAGTGGGGGGGGGGGATATTAAAACGAGGGAAACGTTAAAATGTCTGCTTGTTAAATAAGTCACCTTCGAATTAATGGCGCCAAAACGTCTGAGACAAAACGTCATATACGTCACGAAAACCCCTTATGTTATCGTTCGACATGCTAGAAACAGAAGCCTAATCTCAATGGAAACACACCTACCGTCTTAAACGTTGAAGGGGGCACATCAGATGGTGTAGTCCTTCATACACTGCGACCGAATAAAAAGACATGATAATCACAGCTGTAACACCTTTGATCATAGATCTTCATAATTAGAGCTGCTAGCCTGATACTTAACATTACTCCATCACCACCATCAACAACAACACCAACACCAACACCAACAACAGATATTAACGCACGAAAATCACAGATGGAAGAAATAATTGGTCTGGTTACAAGATCAATAATAATTTCGTGATATTTCGCGAATTTACAAAATATACGACCATCATAACAGTCTCTCGACTGGAAATTATTTGCCATTTATTTCTTGTCTCTAAACATATTTCATAGCACACTCCACACTCACACAACTCCACGCACACACATCTTACACTCACACAACTTCGCACTCTTTGTCTCTTAACATGTCTTATCACACACACTCACATAAGTTCGCACTCTTTTTCACAACTAATAAGTGTTACTAAATTCATACTTACATCAATATATATCGGTGTACTTTTATATAATTTAGTAACCTATAAAGTGATTTATGAGCAGATAATAAAACAAATATTCTTTATGCTCAATGAATTGAATATTAATATAGAGAAACACATATTCTTTATATCCTTGTGAATGAATAGAATAACGTCTTCCGTTTCTATTTCATTAACACATTTACTGTGTTTAATGAGGGCTGGCAGAATCGTTAGCACGGCGGGCAAAATGCTTTGCGGTATTTCGTCTGCCGCTACGTTCTGAGTTCAAATTCCGCCGAGGTCGACTTTGCCTTTCATCCTTCCTTTTGCTGTCGATTAATTAAGTACCAGTTACGCACTGGGGTCGATAATCGACTTAATCCGTTTGTCTGTCCTTGTTTGTCCTCTCTGTATTTAGCCCCTTGTGGGTAGTAAAGAAATAGGTATTTCGTCTGGTGTTACGTTCTGAGTTCAAATTCCGACGAGGTCGACTTTGCCTTTCATCCTTTCGGGGTCGATTAAATAAGTACCAGTTGCGCACTGGGGTCGATATACTCGACTTAATCCGTTTGTCTCTCCTTGTTTGTCTCCTCTGTGTTTAGCCTCTTGTGGGTTGTAAAGAAATAGGTATTTCGTCTGGTGCTACGTTCTAAGTTCAAATTCCGCCGACGAGGTCGACTTTGCCTTTCATCCTTTCGGGGTCGATTAAATAAGTACTAGTTGCGCACTGGGGTCGATATACTCGACTTAATCCGTTTGTCTCTCCTTGTTTGTCTCCTCTGTGTTTAGCCTCTTGTGGGTTGTAAAGAAATAGGTATTTCGTCTGGTGCTACGTTCTAAGTTCAAATTCCGCCGACGAAGTCGACTTTGCCTTTCATCCTTTCGGGGTCGATTAAATAAGTACCAGTTGCGCACTGGGGTCGATATACTCGACTTAATCCGTTTGTCTCTCCTTGTTTGTCTCCTCTGTGTTTAGCCTCTTGTGGGTTGTAAAGAAATAGGTATTTCGTCTGGTGCTACGTTCTAAGTTCAAATTCCGCCGACGAAGTCGACTTTGCCTTTCATCCTTTCGGGGTCGATTAAATAAGTACCAGTTGCGCACTGGGGTCGATATACTCGACTTAATCCGTTTGACTCTCCTTGTTTGTCTCCTCTGTGTTTAGCCTCTTGTGGGTTGTAAAGAAATAGGTATTTCGTCTGGTGCTACGTTCTAAGTTCAAATTCCGCCGACGTCGGTCGACTTTGCTTCTTATTCTTTTAGGGTCAATAAAATAAGTACCAGTTGCGTACTGGGGTTCAATCTAATCGACTGCCCTCCCTCCCCCAAAATTTCGGGCCTTGAGCCTAAAGTAGAAAAAAATTGTTAACATGCCATGCAAAATGCCTGGCGGCATTTCGTCCGTCTTTCGTTGTAAGTTCAAATATTGCCGAAGTCAGTGTTGCCTTCCATCTTTCGGGGTTGATAAAATAAGTACCAGTGGTGCACTGGGGCCGACGTGATCGACTTACACCTTTCCCTGAGATTGCTGGCTTTGTACTAAAATGTGAAACCGATATTAGAAATAATAATGAAGGTGGTGAGTAGGCAAAAATCGTTAGCATGCCGGACAAAATGCTTAGCGGAATTTCATTCGTTTCTATGTTGTGAGTGCAGAGAAGCTGAAATTCAGCCACACTACCGTTCATCAAAGTTTGGCCAACGAATTGGAAATGAAGAAAATTTCTGTGAAACTTGTTCCCAAAACCCTCATTCTTGTGTAAAAAGACAACAAGAAGGGAATATGCTGTTATCTCCTGGGACGGATTGAAAGTGACCCAGATTTTCTCTCAAATGTCATTATGGGTGAATAAATCATGAATTTTTGAGTCGATCAAGAAACACAACGCAAAGATCTGGAATGGGACGCTGGAAATACACCACGGCTGAAAAAAATGGAGAATGAGCAAATCGAAAATCAAAACCATGCTTGTTTGCATTTTTTGACAGCAATGGAATCGTGTCTCAAGGACAGACGGTGAATCAACTTTTTTTGCCGTGTGGTTGTTGAGAGACTGCGAAAACAGTTTGCTCGCGTGAGGCCAGATATCAAAGATACCTATTTTTTACTACCCACAAGGGGCTAAACACAGAGAGGACAAACAAGGACAGACAAACGGATTAAGCCGATTATATCGACCCCAGTGCGTAACTGGTACTTATTTAATCGACCGCGAAAGGATGAAAGGCAAAGTCGACCTCGGCGGAATTTGAACTCAGATCGTAACGGCAGACGAAATACGGCTACGCATTTCGCCCGGCGTGCTAACATTTCTGCCAGCTCGGCCGCCCTCCAGATATCAAAGGTACCTGGATGCTGCATCACAACAACGTGCCTTGTCACGCGGCGCTTTCGATTACAAAGTTTTTGACAGGGAAAAAAATCCCTATCGTCCCCCAGTCCCCGTATTCGCCTGACCTGAGTCTCTGTAACTTCTCTGTCTTCACGACAATGAAAATTCACCTCATCATTTTGGCACGTTGGACAACTTTAAAAAAGGGCTATAACTGACTAGCTTAAGGTCATTCCGGATACTAAGTTCTATCGCTGTTGTGAAGAGGGGAAACGAGACGTGGGTGCTGTGTGGCTTTCCAAGGGAACTATTTTGAAAGAGACAGAGCTGATTTGCAATTTAATTATAAATAAAAATACTTACCGAAAAAGTCTCATAATTTTATTTACAGACCTCGCATAGCAGACACTCTTAAAATACACATTCTCATTATATAAACGTGTTCAGGAATGTGTCACTTAGCCAATCGTGTAAACAGCTGATTTTATAAGAGGGTTAAGGAATGTGCCTCCGTAATGAAAATCCTTTAAATAGCAACAACGTGTGTTACTGTATCTGCCGTTCGCACCGAAAGCAGTTTTTATTCGTTCATTCAGGAAATAAACCAACTTTTAGGTACAGAGAAATCTAAACATTTGGGACTTGCAAATATATATTTGTTTTTTGTTTTCACTTGTTTCAGTAATTGTTTTCTTACGTCTGGTAACTTTTCCTTCGGTCTTTTTTGTCGAACCGCTAATGTTACGAGAATTTAAGCAAGCCAACTCGTTTCCAACAGGTGGTGGGAGATAATCAAGCCAAAGACACATACACATACATATACACACACATATGCAAACATATGCGGCAAATATTTTTTTGTTCATTATACTAATTAACAGAACATTGCACAATGCAGGTGTGGATGTGTGGTAAGTAGCTTGCTTCCTTACGACGTAATGATAAGCACCATTTACGACCAATTTGTAGTAGTAGAAATACTTATGATACAGCTAACACAGAAACATCATCGGTAAATGGAGTCGGGACTGTGTTATATACAAATAAATACGATAAATGCTCATGCAGAGAAAAAACAATATGTCCTTTGATGAATCTCTGTATGAGTACAAATCTTGTATATAAATGTACCGTGCACACAAGGGGAGGACCGTATGTTTACATTGGGCAGACGTCTGATTCTTTAAGAATCGTTATCGTAACCATGTTGCCAGCTTTAAGACAATCAATAAGAGACATTCAACATCTTTGGCCGATTTTATATGGCGACTGAAGAAGGATAAAATGAAGCACAGCATAACTTGGTTCATAGTAAGGTACGCGAAACCATACAATATAATTTCCTGGAGATGCCGTCTCTGCTCCGAGGAATCCTTGTCTGTTCTGTGGATTAACGAGATCATTAATAGAATTTCTGAACGACTCTCTAGATGCCTACACGCATATAAATGTACTTTCGCATAATGTAGAGAGAATGAGTTTTAAGTAACAGTTAACATAATTTAATTTACTTTTATGGTACGGATGACTTAAGTTTACTTTCAACCTCCCCATTCTTGCAAACACCAAGTTGATAGCTAACTCGCTTTGTGATCATGAGTGCACCAAACATCATGTGTGCGTATGCTCACATTTTTGCGGATGCTTGTATGAGCGAGTGTACTCGCGCCATGCAGCTTGCTCGAGAGCGTTTATACATCCATATTTGTAAACGGTTATTTTCAATACATTTCTCGCTGGATTGCCTGTTCAGTTCTTTTTTTGCCATCTGTGATTTTATTTTTGATCTTCTATATAAATGAAGATATTCCCTCCGTCTGGCTGCTTTTCTTTCTACAAAAACGGTAAGTTACATTCCGGAACAGTTATTTTAACGAATTGTAATTATTTATCATCCGATGAGATACATCTGCACCCGGCGGATGGTGCTGAACGAGTTGTTGAGTGTCCTACCGATGAAGGATCGATGCTAGATGTGTCGAAACAATTGTTTTGATTAATAATAAATTCACGTATATTCCATCTTCAGTCTTTCATTTGCCATATATATATATATACATATATATATATATGGCAGTCGCCATGATAGATCGTTAGCCACTACACACATTTTTTCTTTCCTTGTTTTTTCTGTGTCCCTTTCTGTAGAAGAGCGTAGGCTTGAAACGTAAAAGACTTTTTCTATCCCTGAGCGTTATACTAATACATCTGTTTGTTTTGTACACCACCTGTTTTCGTCTTTTGTTTTTCGTAAAATCTCCCTATATATACATATATATATATATAATATATATATATATACATACATATATGTATGTGTGTGTGTATGTGTATAAGTTTATAGTTTGCTTGAAGCATCGTATGTGGAATATAATGTTGAAAGATGTAAAAGGCTAAACAATACAAATAGATTTTAGATGAGGTGATATAACTTTCAGGCCTACGTTACCTCATCTTAAAATCTATTTGCATTGTTTAGCCTATTACATCTTTCAACAATATATATATATATATATATATATATATATATATATATATATATATATATATATATATATACATGCAGGTAATAATATCAGTATTTTGGGATCTTATATCAGATTTACTTCTGTATCACCTGCCAACTTGATGAACAACACGAATATATCTTACTTCTTTTAACGATGAAAATTTGTCAGGAGTACGTTTTGCTCTATGAGATTTCACTACAGATCAACAGCTATGTCAAAAGTTTACAAAATTTAACGTGAGCAAGAAAAACATTCTGAATAGAAGACTAGTCCTTTTCAAAGGAGTATCTCCCTTCTTTCTCACAGCATCACTGCAATCTAACTTATTTTATTTTACGGACAGTTTTCTGATTACAATTTGCCAAGGCACAACCGCCATGAGATTTTTCGGAATGCTCTTTATAACCCATGACCAGTCTTGTGTAGTGATCTGTGCTGCTTCAAAATATCCTTCTGCAAATGGTGCAATAAAAGTATTGAAAAGCAAATAAATCAAGATATATTTTTTATGAGTTTTTCACAGAATATGAATTTAAGATTCTGGAGGAAATGAGTATATAAAATAAAACATGAATACCCAGCCTTCATCAGCAGGTCAGAGAATGAAAGGTGTTTGAAAATCATGCAGAATCTATCAAGAAAAGTCGAAGGAAATTTCGAGAAAAATTAAATGCTTCTGTTTTTGTATTTGATTTACAAAATTCTTACAGTGAATTCCTGTGTTGAAACATATTTTGTTGTTTCTCGGTATAGTCAATACGTCAATAAACACGCACATACACACACACACACACACACACACACACACACACACACATACGCACACATACACAAACGCACACTCACGCACACACATACATGTGTATATAAATATATATATATATATATATATGTATATATATATATGTATATATGTATATATATATATGTATATATGTGTGTATATATATATATATGTGTGTGTGTGTATATATATATATGTATATATATGCATACATATGAGTGTGTGTATATGTGTGTATGTGTGTGCGTGTGCGTGTGGGTGTTGTATGGGTGTATGTGTAAGAAGAATTCAGTTAATGAGATGAGTGCGACATAGGTTTACCTTTCAAACGTTTGAAGTGAAACCCGTACCTGGGAAGTTGGGAAGTGATTTTCAATTCGTTCTTACGTTTATGGATATGCAAATGTGTATCTATTTTATATAGAGAGAGAATAGCGGAAGGGCATGGAGTTCAGTGAGTGGGAGACATGGGAAAATTAGGAAGCAATAAATAGTCTAACATCCGCCCCCAACCAAAAAAACAAAACAAAACAAAAAGAAATAAAATATCACAGACAGGTAGGTTTTAGCAGATATTTATTCATTTTTTTGTTGCACACAGGAAGCTAAACATAGAAGGGACAAACAAGGACAGACAAACGGATTAAGTCGATTATATCGACCCCAGTGCGTAACTGATACTTATTCAATTGACCCGGAAAGGACAAAAGGCAAAGTCGACCTCGGCGGAATTTGAACTCAGAACATAACGGCAGACGAAATGCCTGTTTCTTTATTACCCACAAGGCGCTAAACACAGAGGGGACAAACAAGGACAGACATAGGTATTAAGTCGATTACATCGACCCCAGTGCGTAACTGGTACTTAATTTATCGACCCCGAAAGGATGAAAGGCAAACTGGACCTCGGCAGAATTTGAACTCAGAACGTACCGGCAGACGAAATACCTATTTCTTTACTACCCACACGGGGCTAAACACAGAGATGACAAACAAAGACTGACAAACGGATTAAGTCGATTATATCGACACCCAGTACGCAGCTAGTACTTAATTTATCGACTCTGAAAGGATGAAATACAAAGTCGACTTCGGCGGGATTTGCACTCAGAACGTAACGGTAGACGAAATACCTATTTCTTTACTGCCCACAAGGGGCTAAACACAGAGAGGACAAACAAGGACAGACAAACAAACGGATTAAGTCAATTACATCGACCCCACTGCGTAACTGGTACTTAATTTATCGATCCCGAAAGGATGAAAGGCAAAGTCGACATCGGCGGAATTTGAACTCAGAACATAACGGCAGACGAAATACCTGTTTCTTTATTACCCACAAGGGGCTAAACGCAGAGAGGACAAACAAGGACAGGCAAACGGATTAAGTCAATTATATCGACCCCAGTGCGTAACTGGTACTTATTTAATCGACCCCAAAGGGATGAAAGGCAAAGTCGACCTCGGCGGAATTTGAACTCAGAACATAACGGCAGACGAAATGCCTGTTTCTTTATTACCCACAAGGGGCTAAACACAGAGGGGACAACCAAGGACAGACAAACGATTAAGTCGATTATATCGACCTCAGTGCGTAACTGGTCCTTAATTTATCGACCCCGAAAAGATGAAAGGCAAAGTCGACCTCGGCGGAATTTGAACTCAGAACGTAACGGCAGACGAAATACCGCTAAGCATTTCGCCCGGTGTGCTAACGTTTCTGCCAGCTCACCGCCTTCTTGGCAAATATTCATTGCAAATAGTTGGGTAGATTTTTCTTTGTGTATAAAAGTAAGTTCTGAATTATCATTGACTTGTTCCAGCCTTTGGTCTGCTTCTATGCTGGGAAATGTGTGAAAATGCGTGGCTAAGTGGTTAGGGCATTCGGCTCACGATCGTGAGGTCTTGAGTTCAATTCCCGGCAACGCGTTGTGTCCTTGAGCAAGAGATCTTTTTTCACGTTGCTCCAGTTTACTCAGCTGGCAAAAATGAGTAGTACCTGTTTTTCAAAAGGGTCTGCCTTTTCAAGCTGAATCTCCTCGAGAACTACTTTAAGAGTACACGTGTACTTCCTATGCTGGGAAACCTTCATGAAGCGTTTGCTCGAAAAAATCGACACCAGCACTTGTTACTCCTTTTATTCTTTCACTTGTTTCAGTCATTTGATAGCGGCAATGCTGGAGCACCACCTTTAGTCGAATAAATCGACCCTCAGGACTTATCTTTTAAAAGTCTAGTACTTATTCTATCGGCCCGTTCTTGCCGAACGACTGAGTTACGAGGGACGTAAACACACCAACATCGACTATTAAGCGATGGTGGTGGAGGTGGTGATGGGGTAGAGACAAACACAGACACACAAATACATACGTACATACATTCATACATACATACATACATACATACATACATACATACATACATACATATATATATATTATATATATATATATATATATATTATATATATAATATATATATATGTATATATATTATACATACACACACACACACACACACACACACACACACACACATATATATATATATATAAGACGGACTTCCTTCAGTTTCCGTCTACCAAAGGCACTCACAAGGCTTTGGTTTATTTTCTTTTTCGTTTTAAACCTAGTACTTATTCTATCAAATCACTTTTGCTGAACCACTAAGTTACGGGGACGTAAACATACCAACACCGGTTGTTAAGCCGTGATGGGGTGGGGGAAAGGAACACAGACATAAAGACACTCACACATAGACATACATATATATTTGACAGGCTTCTTTCAGTTTCCGTCTACCATATCCACTCATAAGGCTTTGGTCGGCCCGAAGTTAGAGTAGAAGACATATGCCCAAGGTGCCACGCAGTGGGACTGAACCCGGAACTATGTCGAAAGGAAGCAAGCTACTTACCACACATCCATACCTGCATTGTGTAATGTTCTGTTAATTAGTACAATCAACAAAAAGGCTCTCCAGCCAGCCAGAGATATCCTTTCATACACACAAGGTTTAATATTTGGGTTACTATAAGTTTCATGCTTACGATCGTACGACAGAGTGGGGCGACAGCGTGCCCAGTACATTGGTGAGAATGAAACTTTAGTAGCTCGATTTTAAATCTTGTGTGTGTGTGTGTGTGTGTGTGTGTGTGTGTGTGTCTGTGTGTAATAAAGTCAAACCAACTAATGTTGTTTTGGATGTATTTAATACGTACGTTTCAGATCATTATGCAATCGATAAGAATGAATTCATCTTTTTACACATCTTTCTCAGTTAAGACATTTCACAATGTAAATTCTACTGTATAATTCACGCGTTAATATAGTCTCGGACCATTTAAATCGCGTAGTAGATAACAAGACATAGGCAGAAGAAATAGAATATCTGTAGGGAGGGTGCCGATAATATGGAATATCTTTGAACATGAATCTCTTTAATCAGGGCAGACATGTGATTGAACAATAACAATGTGTCCGCTACCTCTAACAATAATAAGAAAAAACAATAACCAAAACAACTACAGCAATTCATTCAGATATATGGACCGTTTACACATATACACATATAACAATACATACGCGAGTAGACAGCGTACGCGCGACTGGCATGTATACTACATAGAATGCACAGTGATATATATATATATACCAGATATATAAAGACGTACATACAGTTGCATTACTTGTTCATTTGTATATGCACACACGTGCAAGTGTGCATATGCACAGACGCAAACACACACATACAAACACACACACACATACAAACACACACACACATACAAACACACACACACATACAAACACACACACACATACACACACACTGACGCCCACCCGCACGCACTCAAACCGTAGTCATATTTCTACCCAGGCAAACAGTTTTAAACAGACTTAATGTCATGCACACATAACCACACACACACACACACACACACACACACACACACACTCACACACACATACGCACATACACACAGACACAGACACAGACACAGGCACACACGCACACACGCACTCACAGAAAACGAGCGAGAACGAGAGAAAAAAGAGCGCGGAGGGAAAGAAAGCGCGGGAGAGAAAGAAAGAGATAAGGGGAGAGAGAGAGAGAAAGAGAGAGAGAGTGGGGAGGGAAGTGGGGGAAGTGTGCGAGACAGTCAGTCACTCCCCCGCCACACATGCATGTTGTGTTGCCTATAAACTCGCAAAACACAAAACGGACACACAGAAACAAACTGAACAACTAGAACAACACCAACGCAATGAACGGTTCGAACTTTCAGTTAAAGGAAAATAATTTATAAGTACTTAATGCTTATGTATCGAATGTATTCGCATCAAAAAAAAAAAGCAAAACAAAATCTAACAATAATAATGTTGCGACTAAAAAATAATTAGTATGGCGGCGATGGTGGTTAAGAAACTCGCTCCTCAGACACGTGGTTCGGATTTCAGTCCCGACAGACAGGGTGGCTTCAACAAGAGGTTTCTGATAAGGGTCTTGTAAGTTAACACACACACACCACACACACACACACACACACACACACTCACACACACATACGCACATACACACAGACACAGACACAGACACAGGCACACACGCACACACGCACTCACAGAAAACGAGCGAGAACGAGAGAAAAAAGAGCGCGGAGGGAAAGAAAGCGCGGGAGAGAAAGAAAGAGATACGGGGAGAGAGAGAGAGAAAGAGAGAGAGAGTGGGGAGGGAAGTGTGCGAGACAGTCAGTCACTCCCCCGCCACACATGCATGTCTGTGTTGCCTATAAACTCGCAAACCACAAAACGGACACACAGACACAAAACTGAACAACTAGAACAACACCAACGCAATGAACGGTTCGAACTTTCCAGTTAAAGGAAATTAATTTATAAGTACTTAATGCTTATGTATCGAATGTATTCGCATCAAAAAAAAAAAGCAAAACAAAATCTAAACAATAATGTTGCGACTAAAAAATAATTAGTATGGCGGCGATGTGGTTAAGAAACTCGCTCCTCAGACACGTGGTCTCGGATTCAGTCCCGCGACAGGGTGGCTTCAACAAGAGGTTTCTGATAAGGGTCTTGTAAGTTAACACACACACACACACACACACACACACACACACACACACATATATATATCTGTATATATATGTGGTTGTGTGGTAAGTAGCTTGCTTGCCAACCATATGGTTCCGGGTTCAGTCCCACTGCGTAGCACCTTGGGCAAGTGTCTTCTACTATAGCCTCAGGCTGACCAAATCCTTGTGAGTGGATATGGTAGACGGAAACTGAAAGAAGCCTGTCGTATATATATATATATATATATATATTATATATATATATATATATATCACTGTGTGTGTGTGTGTGTTTGTGTGTGTGTATATGTTTGTGTCTGTGTTTGTCCACCTCCCATCGATTGACAACCGATGCTGGTGTGTTTACGTCCCTGTAACTTAACGATTCAGCAAAAGATACCGATAGAATAAGCAGTAAGCTTAAAAAGAATAAGTCCTGGGGTTGATTTGGTCGATTAAAGGTGGTGCTCCAGCGTGGCTGCAGTTTAATGAGTGAAACAAGTAAAAGCTGAAAAATATCTTTTCTACATTTTTCTATTTCGTTTTTGTATTTTGTTCGGGAATTTCTCGATGTCGATTCGTGTGTTAGAAGTTGAAACATATTTTGTTGTCTCTAAGGTGGGTCACTACACCAATAAACTCACGCACTGGTTCTGTTTCACTTCTTTACTTAATATACGCCAAGTGATTAAGTATTAACCAATTAACACATTAATTGTTTGATTAATCGATCGGTCGATCAGTCAATTAATAAATTGAGCAATCAAACAATCAGCTAGATTTGTCAAAGTACTTTCTTTGTGAACTTATCAATAACATATACTCTCTACTTCCGGTTTGGCTTGAGTCAAAAGTTTGCCTAAATATTTACAGTTAAAATGAATTCGGAGTAGAAAATTGGTTTCGGGGACATTGATTTGTTCTTATACTTGTGACACCTGGACATTACTGTCTCGAATCCTGGGCCTCATAGGGTCAGCTACCCGGTTTCCATAGCATATATGTACCCGAGATGACAACGACTCACCTGTCTTGGACGCCAGTCCGTCACGAATCTGCTCATTTACGGTTGAATGGACCGAAGCAAAGTGAAATTGAAGCATTTTACTCTTGAACCAAAGCATCGCCCGACCCGGGAATCGAAACCATAATCTTATGATACTGAGTGCATGATCTTCACCCAGTCATTCTCAACCTATTTTAATATCCGGGTACAAGCGTAGCTAGCGGGGTGGGTGACAGGGGCAGTCCACCCCGGGTGACACTTTTTAAGGGGCAGCACTTTTGCGTCTACTGTAGGTAATATATGTTTTTGTGGGATCCGGGGACGGCAAACGGAAGGGCCGTCCCGGACGGTACACACTCTAGCTACGCTATTGTATCCGGGCCAGATCCAAAGCATGGATTCTTTTAGGAGGCTGCACCAAGAAAAAGCAAAGCACAAGCTAGTTAAGGAGATATCTTTATATATAAAAGAGAGGTTGTGTGCTGTCTGTCTCCTACGATTTAGATTCCTAACTACTCCCACATTTTGCGGTGCAGTTTAACCAAAACTGGGTATCTTATAGCCGTGATTCATATCGAGCCCTTCTGGGTCTACGATGAGTCTACGATTTAAAAAAAAATTTACCATCATTTTTTTTCCATTTTAATGCATTTTTTTGTTATTATATAAGGGAAATAACTCTCTAAAAATGTCTACGATGAGTCAACGATTTAAAAAAAAATTTACCATAATTTATTTTTCCATTTTTAATGCATTTTTTTGCTATTTTTTGGCTATAACTCTCTAAAAATACTTATATAGTTATTTCCCTTACAAACCCTAGCAACGCCGGGCGATACTACTAGTTTATTATATTTATAAAGATCGAGGGCCGCATGTGGCCCGGGAGCTGCTGCGTTAACCACAAGCTCACGCACCTTAGCTATATCCAGAGCCCAAAATGAAACAGAGCTGATATAGACGCGAACGCAAACAACACAATTCGGTCATAGAGTACCAAACAAATATAAATCGATATATAGTTAACACTTCCCCGTCCTCAATAACTTTATGTTGATAAAGTGTTGTGCTCTAAACAAACAGGTCATCTACTTAGTCCTGCGACAACTGGTGCTCATTGATTACTTACGTTATCAGACCTCCTTTGTTACTGAGTTATGAGTACTAAACACATCAGTTATAGTTGCCGACTGTACCAATATCGAATTATGAGATATACATATATAATTTTCACATAGGCTTTCATGAATGGATAAATTAAATATGTATAATATAGCATTTTGCATTAATCAAATGAAGGAGTAAATTATATATAAAAAAGAATTAGAGAAATGAAGAAAGAAAACAGTACAGGGTAGAGTCGCATCAAAATTATTAAGATAATCTTACTTGGAAATGGATGCGTGGCGTTCAATCATATAATAATATAAATAATATATATATGAATATATACATACATATATGTACATACATACATCATCATCATCGTTTAACGTCCGCTTTCCATGCTAGCATGGGTTGGACGATTTGACTGAGGTCTGGCGAACAAGACTCCAATCTGATCTGGCAGAGTTTCTACAGCTGGATGCCCTTCCAAGCGCCAACCACTCCGTGAGTGTAGTAGATACATATATATATGTATATATATGTATATACATTTATGTATATATATATGTATGTATATACATATATGTATATATATGTATTTACATATATGTATATATATGTGTATATATATATATATGTGTGTGTGTGTGTATATATACATATCTATGTATATATGTGTGTGTGTGTATATATATATATATATATATATATATATATATATATATATATATGTGTGTGTGTGTATATATATATATATATATATGTGTGTGTGTATGTATACATAAAGTATTTTGGCGTGAGTGGAGGCGCAATGGCCCAGTGGTTAGGGCAGCGGACTCGCGGTCGTAGGATCGCGGTTTCGATTCCCGGACCGGGCGTTGTGAGTGTTTATTGAGCGAAAACACCTAAAGCTCCACGAGGCTCCGGCAGGGGATGGTGGTGATCCTTGCTGTACTCTTTCACCACAATTTTATCTCACTCTTACTTCCTGTTTCTGTTGTACCTGTATTTCAAAGGGCCGGCCTTGTCACTCTCTGTGTCACGCTGAATATACCCGAGAACTGCGTTAAGGGTACACGTGTCTGTGGAGTGCTCAGCCACTTACACGTTAATTTCACGAGCAGGCTGTTCCGTTGATCGGATCAACCGGAACCCTCGTCGTCGTAACCGACGGAGTGCTTCCATTCCATTTTGGCGTGATTATCACACACACACAAAAAAAATATAGCGCAGCGTATAACAAAATTTTGTAAATTTTGTGCGTCGTATTTTATGGAAGGGAGAAATCGAATAATTATGAGAGCGGATATCTGAACGCATCAAACAGCTTCGAATTTTTATGCTTAGCAGACATACGTATGCATTTCATTGTAACTCTGTGCAAATTAGCGCGGTTTTTTGATATTTTTTGTGCAAGACGTATTTCGTATAATGGCTTTTGTATATGCGTGTGCATGCGCGCGCGAGCGTGTATGAGAGAGTGAGAGCGAGAAAGTGATAGAGGGAGAAAAGAAGAGAGAGAGACAGAGAAAAACTAAGAGAGACCGGAGCAAATTGATACGTTATTGTGCGCATATGTTTCGGTATTGTCCTGAAGCTGGGGGAAAGGGGATGGTAATAGAATCGTTGGTTGAAAGATTGCGTCAGCCACAAACAGCTATTTACGTTAGTCTTTATTAGTTAATTGGTCGGTGCGTGTTTATTTGTTTCTCTAAGCCGACAGCTGCTAGGAACGACGCAGGGGAGGGGGGATTTGTAGAAGAGAGCAGCAGTATGTAACTATGATGATAGAAATATCGATATTTAGAGACTGTGTAATAGTATTGGTAAGGCAAAGACAACAAAATACACGGTCAATGCCGATCAGTTTTTGACGTAGTTTTGACGTAGTTTAGAACGGTGATGATTGTGATGATGATGATGATGATCATGATAATGATGATGATGATGATGATGATGGTGATGGTGATGATGATGATGATGATGATGGGTGTGATGATGATGATGATGATGATGATGATTACCATCATCACAATGATAAACATGATCTCACGAAGGGCGAAATGCTTAGCGATATTTCGTCTGCCGTTACGTTCTGAGTTCAAATTCCGCCGAGGTCGACTTTGCCTTTCATCCTTTCGGGGTCGATAAATTAAGTACCAGTTACGCACTGGGGTCGATATAATCGACTTAATCCCTTTGTCTGTCCTTGTTTGTCCCTTCTGTGTTTAGCCCCTTGTGAGTAGTAAAGAAATAGGTATTTCGTCTGCCGTTAAGTTCTGAGTTTAAATTCCGCCGAGGTCGAGTTTGTCTTTCATACTTTAGGGGTCGATAAATTAAGTACCAGTTACGCACTGGGGTCGATGTAATCGACTTAATGCCTATGTCTGTCCTTGTTTGTCCTCTCTGTGTTTAGCCTCTTGTGGGTAGTAAAGAAATAGGTATTTCGTCTGTCGCTACGTTCTGAGTTCAACTTCCGCCGAGGTCGACTTTGCCTTTCATCCTTTCGGGGTCGATAAATTAATTACCAGTTGCGTACTGGAGTCGATCTAATAGACTGGCGCCCTCCCCCAAACTTTCGGGCCTTGTACCTAGAGTAGAAAATAATAATGAGCATGATCTGAGATTAAATACTACCTTAATCAATAACCGAAGT
>NC_043003.1:8760528-8763028 GCF_006345805.1 Octopus sinensis
AACTCTCCCTATATATAATAAATAAAAGATATATATATATCTATATATATATAATATATATATATATATATATATATATATATATATATACATACACTCACATACATACATACATAAATACATACATACATACATACATACATACATACATACATACATACATACATACATTCATAATACATACATACATTCATACATACATACATTCATACATACATACATACATACATACATTCATACATTCATACATACATACATACATACATTCATACATACATACATAATACATACATACATACATACATTCATACATACATACATATATAAACTTATCGTTAATAAACGCTGGTAGTGAAAGAAATGCTTTCTAAATAAACAACAGATAAAAAAGAAGTATAAGTGACCTGAGGTGATTTGGCCTGAGGTTATGTAGTCTGAGGACTCACAGGAGGAGTCACCAGGTGTAGTGAATGAATTGCAAACATTGGTGAATGATAGTAATAGTAATGTGTGTGTGTTTTGTTGATTGTCGATTCGGTTGGGTTATTCTTTCTGTTTTCTCACTGGAAACTCAAACGCCGTCTTCATCGAGGAAGTCCTTTGTTGATATATTTTCTGTTTTTTTTTTTTTTACGTCTTACGGTCAAACTGGGACAATGCCTTGAAGAATTCTGGCGGAACAAATTGTCCTCAGTACTTTTTAAAAGCCTAGTACTTATTCTATCAATCACTATTGCCGAATCGCCATGTTACGGGAATGTAACCACACCGGTCATGAAGCGTTGGTGGGGGGATAAACACACACACACAAACACACACACACGACGGGTTTTCTACAGTTTCCGTTTACCAAATCCTCTCAAAAGGCTGTGCTCGGCCCCGAGGCTACAACAGAAAACACTTGCCTAAAGTGCCACGCAGTGGGACTGAACCCGGAACCATGTGACTGGACAGCAGATTTCCTATCACACAGCCACACCTCGATGGAGGAGACCGACGATCAATAACGTTATCGCTATGACTTCGTCGTCTATTACTTATCCAGTTATCCATTTATTTATTATGTGGAAGGTACGTGGCTTAGTTGCTGTGTATTCGGTTCATGATCGTAAGGTCGTGAGTTCGATTCCCCGCCATGCGTTGTGTCCTCGAGATAGTCAGGTTATTTCCCGTTCCTCCAGTTCACTCCACAGACAAAAATTAAGTAGTACCTGTAATTCAAAGGGGCCAGCCTTGTCACATTCTGTGTCAGGCTGAATCTACCCGAGAGCTATCATCATCATCATCATCATCATCATTGCTCGACCGTGGTCGAGACAATGGAATTTACCATGCTACGCCAGACTTCACGGTCCATCATGGCATTACGGAGGTCCTGTTGCCGGATGCCTGTATCCCTGGAGATTACATCAGGGTAGGAGAGTGTGCGCCCTCTGGTATTGCGAGTAGATGGCTTCCAGAGGAGAAGAGTAGAAATTACCTCTTTTTCAGCTCTACAACAATGTCCAGCAAACTGGACTCTCCTACCTTTCACAACATCGATCGTTCTCGTTCTTTACCAAACGAGAACTATATTAAGACTACACGTGTTTGTGGCGTACTCAGCCACTTGCACGTTAATTTCACGAGCAGGCTGTTCCATCGATCGGATCAGCCGTTCAAGAATTTAGACCTGGGGATCTCCATTTCCAGCGAATTCGAGGGCCACCTCCCAGTGGTGTCGGGCGTCAACGAAGAGCCCTTGACCAAAGTTTTTTGTTTTATTTTTTTTCCAAGATCTGGGGTCTCCCGCCCCTAATCCCTAGACCATCACCTAATCACCCTTACCCGTCTTGTTGCTTAACAACAACAACATCGATCGGATCAACTGGAACACTCGTTGTCATAAATAATTGACGGCCAATAAATTAATTATATATTTGTTTATTGGTCATCAAGGACTACTTTATCCAATTACGTTTCATTGTTTATGTTGGTAGGGTGATTTGAAGGACACTTAGCTGTTATTTATTACAAATCGAAAACAGGAAAGAAACCTCTTAAATTACATTATCGTCAGTGTTATTTTATTTACAAAACATTTAAAATACATTTTGAAGATAGTTAAGTGATTTTTTATCAGTTTTATTTTATTATCGTCTGCCTTTTACTTGTTTTAGTCATTGGACTGCGGCCATGCTGTGGCACCGCTTTGAAGGATTAAAATCGACGCCAGTACTTAATTTTTAAAAATCTTATACTTATTATGTCGATTGTTCTTTGCCAAGCCGTTAAGTTACAGAGACGTAAACAAACCTATACGGGGTGTAAAGAGGTGATGGGTGGGAGGGATGCAGTTTCCGTCTCCCAGATTTGCTCATAAGGCATTGGTGAGCCCGGGGCTATAATAGAAAAGATTTGCTCATGCGTCGCGCGCTGAGATTGAACCCGTAAACAAGTGGTTGCAAAATGAGCTTCTTAACCACACAGAAATGCCGACACCTTTAATTCAATATTTCAT
>NC_043003.1:8765528-8773028 GCF_006345805.1 Octopus sinensis
TGTAGTCTTCAGTAATTATATATGTATTTAGTATTCATTTTTGGTGTTTTTTTATGCATATTGATGTTACTGAGATCTTGAACAGCACTGACCGATCTTTGGTCAAATGGCATTCTAGTCATGGTCGTACTTATCTCAGACTCTGTATATCTGACGGTCATTTAGGGAACACACTTGATCCCCTATCAGCTCAACCCGAGTTCAATTAAAGCTAAACATCAACGGCTGTGTGGTAAGATGTTTGCTTCTCAGACACTGTCCTGGGTTCAGTCCCACTGCATGGCTCCTTGGGCACGTTTCTGCTATAGCCTCGGGCAGACCAAAGCTTTGTGTGTGGATTTGGTAGACAGAAACAGAAAGAAGCCCTTCGTACTCATATATATATATATATATTATATATATATATATATATATATATATATTATATATATATGTGTGTTGTGTGTGTGTGTGTGTGTGTGTTGTGTGTGTGTGTGTGTGAGTGTGTGTGTGTGTTTATGTATGTGTGTCTTTGCGTTTGTCTTTGGCCCCACCACCACTTGGTAACCAATGTGAGTTTGTTTACGTCACTGTTAGCGATTCGGCAAATAAGACCGATAGAATAAATACCGATTCGTGCCTCAGTATGGCCGCAGTCTAATGACTGAAACAAGTAAAAAGATCAAAGATTAAAAACCAATAAATCCATTTTCTTTATTCTTTTATTCTTTTGTTCTTTTATTTGTTTCAGTCATTTGACTGCGGCCATGCTGGAGCACCGCCTTTAGTCGAACGAATCGACCCCAGAAGTTATTCTTTGTAAGCCAAGTACTTATTCTATCGGTCTGTTTTTGCCGAACTACTAAGTGACGGGGGCATAAGCACACCAACATCGGTTGTCAAGCGATGGGGGTAGTGGTGGCAAACATACAAAAATAACAAACACACACACACACACATATATATATATTGATACGAGGTCAGTCGGAGAAAAAGTCCTGTGACCTAGTTTCGTGGTTTGGTGCCGGACAAAGTGGGGAAAGCTTTTGTCCTGTCATTTCTAGGGAAATTAATTAGGTTGGAAGATACATCTGACCCTTATCCGGTCAAGCAAAGTTTAAGAAAAAATAAATCTACCACCCTTTAAAATGCGGCGAGCTGGGGTTTGTTGATCAGTTGGCGAGAGGGTCGATACAGAGATGACAGTTGGCAAGAGGCGGGAAGGACAGGCAGATAGTATTGAGGACATGTCAAGCGAAAGGAACTAAGGGAGATTACGGTGAGAAGGCTGGATTGCTGTAGTAGGAGTTTGTAACGAGAAAATGTGCGGTAATGTTTTATTTATGTTTTTGGTGTTGAAATGTAAAAAGAATTGAGTCAGAAATAAAGAACTTGTGAGTTGTGTCAAAAAAAAAAAAAGAAAAGAACATTGTGTTAAAAAAGAATTGTTGAAGGGAAGAGAAAGACTTTAATGTGAACTGTTTTTCGAACTCTGTATTGTGCATGCATTGACTGTTGTTTTTTCTTTTTTTAATTCTGTATTTTCTTTAATGTATCTGATATGTATCACGTTTTATTTGATGTTGTAACAATTGTATAAACTGTTGTTAAATGTAAGCAACTGCTTTCCGCCGTGTCTCTCTCTTCCTGTTGTTGTTGTTGTTGTTGTTATCTCCGGTTACTGGTCTGTGTTCGCTGCCATCTCCACCAGCGTTTTCTGTGGCGGATTCCGTTTGACTGAACCTGGTCATCGTCGTCGCTCGACTTAGTAGGGTCCCGAGTTCGAGTTGAGCGACGGCAGGTTCGTAACAATATATATAAGTTCAATTAAAGGTTAAAAACCTCATTATGGGACCATAAAATCCAATGAATATAATGGTTTATTACCTATCACAAAAAATATTGAATATTACATTTAATATTCAACTATAAGGTAATTGGATAAACCAGAGTTTATATATATTTTTAAGAAAATAAGAAAATAGAGATAATTAAATTAATAATTATTTATTAATTACAAAATTGGACATCATCTCTGACAGCTGTTTCGATTCAAGACTTTATAAATTAATTAGTATAATTAAAAACATTTTAAAGTTGAATCTCAGCAGAGGTGGAAAAAGATATACCTTTACATTTTCATACTATTGTGTGTTGAGTGTAGGGAGAAAATCGGTTAACTGAGCTAGATTTGCTCCCTACACTCAACACAATGTAAAGGTATATATTTTCCCACCTCCGATGAGATTCAACTTCAAAATGTTTTCATTATACTAATTAATTTCTAAAGTTGAATCGAAACAGCTGTCAGAGATGATGTCCAATTTTGTAATTAATAAATAATTATTAATTTAATTATCTCTATTTTCTTATATATATATATATTAAGATATGTAGAAAAATACAAACAGGGACAAGAACGTATAACTCTTAGAAGACGATACAATAAACACGGACAGGACATTCGAAGCCCTCAGTCTTCTGTCAAGAACCGGATCATCGTAGTAATTTCGGCTGATTAATCTTGAGATTACTAGATCCGGCCAGCCCTCCAAGAAAAACTAAGCAACGAGCATTAGAAAAACTAAGCTGGGAGCGTAGATTTCCTGGAAGAAGGATCGAATGCATACGAACACCGGGACAGCAAAAAGGACGAATATAAAAAGCAAAAAACAATAATGGAATACAAAAACATGAAATACAAAAGCAATAACGGTGAAAACAACAAGTGTCTTACGACTAATAACAGTGCAAACAAATTTGGCTGGCGTATACGATGGCGACGGGCTTCTTTCAGTTTCTGTCCACCAAATCCACTCACAAAGCTTTGGTAGACCCGAGGCTATAGTAGAAGACACTTGTCTAAGGTGCCACTCACTCAGTGGGATTGAACCCAGAGCCACGTGGTTGGGAAGCAAGCTTCTTACCGCACAGGCACTCCTGCACTTAAAATTCAAGATTTTTCATTCGTTGAAGAAGACTGAGCCTAATGTAGACCAAATGCACATAAAGAGATGTAATGGTCACGGCTGGAGAATCTTTGATCCTATATCCACTCAATTAGAGCCCACCTGGTACAAAACATCAACAAACCTCCTCTACTAAAAATTTTACGCGTTTGAGGAAAATATCGAACCACACAAAGAATGTAAACAGAGATAAAAAAAGACAGCTTCTGACACGGCGGAAAATTTAATAAAACCTTTATATTTCGGGCTCAAAATCCCATCTTCACAAGAAAAGAACAGTCTAAGAAAAGTCCAGATATGTAGGATCCGTTAATCCATTCAAACTCTCCAGCGTTTATGTAACAGCAGCAGGATCTTTCCAAACGTAGGTGTAATCGACGTCCCACGCATTGGTGTAAACAGACTACAAACAACCAGCTGTTGCTATAAGCTACTCATCATTTGTAATATGACGGCGTAATATTAGTAGTTGAAGTGGCGGTCGCCCTTTAGTGCTTCCGGCTCTCCGAGTATTGATGTAAACAAATCTCGGCTGCTATTGTAGGCCATTCTCCATCTGTTGTGTCCTGCCATGGGAGCCACCAGCTCAACTCCGATCAACTCTTAATTTTCGGGTTGAAGCAGTGGATCAGCAGAGCCTCTTTTACAAGTAGATTGCCGGTGTTATTCTCACTATAGAGGCGTCTATCTTCTTGGGGTTATTCTCAGTATAAAGGCGTCTATCTTCTTGATGTTGTTCTCAGTATAAAGGCGTCTATCTTCTTGGTGTTTTTCTCTGTATAGAGGCGTCTGTCTTCTTGGTGGTGTTGCCACATCTGGTCAGGTGTTTGCGGAAGAGGGAAGCATTTTAGATTCTTCGATATTACAATGCTTCAAGCGAACAACAACACTCCGTTCGAATCATACAGTTTGGGATGCACGCAGAAGGAAGTGTTTACCGTGTATCTACTCATTCAGGACTCACTTCGAATAAAACCTCAACTCCTTTATGCTAAAACCTCAAGCGTATGAAGCGATGATCACCGTCGGAACACATTTGATCATATGTTTACTCAATGAGGCCTTACCAAGGACTAAACTGCCATAAACATCCACAGCTTCCCACGACTGAAATATTTCTGCGGTTCAGGAAAGACTTTGAATAATATAGTCATATTTGCACAAAGAGGTGAATGCCACGACTGGAAGTGACTTTGCTCATTGTCTGCTGGTTTAGTACTGACCTGAAATTAAATTTATAATAATAACTTTGCTTTCATACAGGATCGGCCGGTTGATTGCCCACTTTAGAGTCATGATTTTATATCCTGGTATGTTTATGCAATGGCTTCTTGTTCTCTCACAGCTGTCACACTGCTGCAATTTTCGTGACGAAGATTACAAAAGCCAGCAGTATATAAACAATCTCTATGGCAGGAAACTGCTGTAGAGCAACGGTAAATAGGCGCGAAATGTTGTTGACAAGTGTCTTGTTAGCGTCTGGCGGGTGGCACCTTGTTCCAGATTTCGTCCTTCAAACTGTCAACGTAGCACGAGTGATTTTTTTTCCAATCAAGAAGCATACTAAGATTTAGGGACTCTCGTTCCCTTCTGTCTCATTTCCTCCCCTTCCATTCCATCAAATACATTGCTCATGCCACGCCCTCACGTTTGTTGTTCTTTTCTTTTTCTCTGATTTTGTTTTAATTGACTATATATATATATACGCACTCACCTCTTTATATTGTATATGACAAAGCAAAATTACGTAGTATGTAAGTAAAAGTGTATTATATATATATATATATAATATTATATATATATAATATATAATATATATATTCCGGTCTCTCTTGAGCGCTACGGGTAACATGTAACCTAGTACAACCTGTTGGATGTCGGGTCGTCGGCGACTAAACTGGCAACCCCACCGAGCTTGGTTGGTTGGTGAGGAGGATCATTGCTGGACACCCTGCGGAACGAAATATAAGATCCGTCAAAAGGACAAAAGAACTCATGAGTAGTCAACGGCCATCCAACATTATGTGCATATGTATATATTGATTTTATTTATATTTTATTTATATTTTAAATTTGATGTATTTAATTTCATACATTGGGGGGAGATGGGGCTCCTTAACCGTGGTGAAGGCATCACGTCTAGGAGAGGGAAACTGATATAAAACCAGGTGTTTGATTACAGAGAGTCTCCTTAACAGGGCTGTACTATCTGCAAGCCCTGACACGTAGGTTAGACTAGACTCTCCAGTTTGTTTGTAGTGGATTGTCTAGGAGATGGAAACCGCTGAAGAAAAAACCTAGGGTGTGTTGTTCTTGGTATTGTGGCACATATGTGCACCATATTCTTGCTACCATCACTTCCAAAATGTTGACTGGTTCTACACAAGCCTTCAACACTTGAATCAAATCATACGTATGGGTTTTCTGACAACTGACATTAATTCATTCAGTACTGCACAGGTCCAACTTTCAAAAACAAAAAGTCATCTGACGAGAGAGGGAAAGTGGCAGGGAAAGGTAAAAGGTATTACTGGAATCCTTTTGCTGGATCTCTATACAATCGGCGACCATTGGATGATGGCCGTTCCGACACAGAACTTGTGAGTAACTGCGTTGTCCGTGTCCTGCAGTGGTGAGAAAGCAGTTCTATTGAGACACAGCACTGTTTTCCCCAACAAAGCGAGGGGCGAGATAACGGAGCCCTAAACATTACTTACCTTAAATTTGTTTGCCCGCAGTCAGTAACGCAGTCGAAAGATGAAGAATCTAAGAATATTAACCTTGGTTCTTGAAATGTGCGCATTCTCCAAGACAGCCACGCAGGACAGAACGAAAAGCAGCACTGGTTGCTCTTGAACTAAAGAAATACAACACTGACATAGCTGCTCTCAGTGAAACTCGTCTTGCAGAATCATCACAGTTAGAAGAAAGTAAATGAGGATACGTATTTTTCTGGCGTGTAAGAAATGAGGACGAGCCGTGACACTCTGGTGTTGGTTTTGCCATCAAGACTGAAATAGCTAAATTCCTTCTTTCTCTACTCAAAGGTATTTCTGATCGCATCATGACACTAACGTTGGAACTTGATCAAAACACTCGTGCTACGCTTGTCAGTTTCTATGCTCCAACCATGGTCAGCACTAAGTAGAAAAAGGATGAATTTTACAACCAACTCTGTGATGTCATCTCAAGTGGTCACCATAGGGATAAACTTATCCTTATGGGTAACTTCAACGGTTGTGTTGGTACTGACTATTAGGCATGGTGAAGGTCGAATGAACTCCAGAGGTCTGCGTGTACTTTCCATCTGCAGGGAATTCAGTCTAAGCATCACAAATACCTTTTTCCAACAGCGAGATTGTTGCTAGACGACCTGGTTGCATCCTAGATCTAAGGATTGATATCTCATAGTCTATGTTATCACTAAGAACCGAGATATTAGGGACTTTAACATTACACGTTCCTTTCATAACAACCTGCTATCTCTCTGACCATTCTCTTCGTAGTAAGTCTACGTTCTATCTGAAACACACAAGACTGCAACAGTCATCAGTGCCTAAGCATATTAATGTTCTGCCTTTGAAAACTGCTGAAAAGCAGGCTGAGCTTCTCTATCAGGTTGGACACTGCACTCAACACTGTTGATATCAGTGATGACATAGAATCATCTTGGAAGGCTCTGCATGATACAAGGCACTCTGCCCTTGCAAAAGTTTTAGGATTTCCTGTTTGTAAACATCAAGATTGGTTCATGATAACAATACAAATGTCCAGCTGTTGATAGATAAAATGCACAGCTCTCATAAAACATGGATAAATGATAAAAGCTTATCCAGAAGAGAGAATGCTCATAAGATATGCAGAGGCCAAGTCCAACGTACTCTGAGACATAAAGAAGGCTTGATGGTCATCCAAGGCTACTGAACTGCATGAAGCTGCAAACAGGATTCTAAAGCCTTCTGTGATGTTCTTCAGGAAAGAGTTTGGTTATCAAGAGTATGGTGTTAATTCTATTTTTTCATCCATTAGAAAGACACTGTTGACTGACAAATCTGACATCCTGAAACGATGGAAATATCACTTTGAAGCTGTGTTGAACTCCACTTCAATCACTAATACCAGAATTGTGTTTGAAGCCAACCTTCCTGAAAGTGGTAAGCTCTTTTGATAAAGCACCTGGCAGGGATGCTGTCTCTCCTGAAATCTACAAACATGGTGGAGAGAAACATTCCATGAAATTGCATGACCTCTTTATAAATATTTGGATGGTAGACCGTGTACCACTGGACATCAAGGATGTCTCAATTCAACATCTTTATAAGAGCAAAGGAAACAGAAGTGTCTGTGATAATCATCGTGGGATATTGCTTCTGTCTATTGCTGGTAAGATTTTTGCTCGATTCATTTTTGACAGGATCATCAAACACGTTGTAAAATGATATCTATCCAAAATCACAGTGCGGATTTCGCTCTGTTCATGGCACTTCCGACATGATCTTTTCCCTTGGTCAGGCCATAGAGAAGATACGTGAGAAAAATCAAGAGTTGTTCT
>NC_043003.1:8778028-8783028 GCF_006345805.1 Octopus sinensis
AGCGTGAATTTCGGGATTTCAAATAAGGATTCTTCAATAGACACAACTATTGGGAAGACGGAATTTCACAGGTGATTGGTAGAACGTTACGGTATTAATTCAGAAAAGATGTCGACTTCATCTGTTTAACGTCATAAAGCCTGGGGGCTATGTAACGGTGTTTACAATCAATTACGGTCTTACAAACATTTATTTTTGTTTGATCTCTGAAATAGAAACAATCTCTTTTTGATCAGTTTTGGGTATAATAACATAATGATGCTTCTAAAAGGAAGTCACTGGACTTGCTAGGGACAACAAGTTCTAACGCCGTAATGAGGTGAAGACATTTAATTCTTAATTCTTAAAACAGGCGCATTTTACGTACATACATACATGCTTGTGTGTATGTATGTATGTATGTATGTATGTATGTATGAATGTATATAATTATATATAGAAGGGTAACTGAGTTAGAGGTTAAAAGTAACCAAAATATTGCCGTATATTACCTATATTTAAACATGGGCAAAAATACAGCTCTATATTTAAGAGATGAGGAATTAGGTACATTATTTACATTATTTACACTTGGTGGATATTTGTCCTCATTTTGTTTGTTGTTATCACAAAGTTTTGGCTGATATACCCTCCAGCCTTCATCAGGTGTCTTGGGGAAATTTCGAACATGGGTTCTCATTCCTAAGGAATTTTTCGCTGTTATTATTATTATTGTTATTATTATTATTATTATTACTATTATTATTATTATTATTATTATTATTGTTATTATTATTATTGTTATTGTTATTGTTATTATTATTATTATTATTATTATTATTATTCATAAATTAGACAAGGATAAGCAAATGTTTCTCAGAAATCAAAATTTAAAGAAAACAGAGATAACATTTACGGAGATGTACTCGCATAGCAAGTAATTTGATCTGAGATCGTGTGCTGAAACGAAAACAATTGCAGCGTGGAAGGTGTTTGTAAGCCATTTAAGAAACACACAAAAGCCGTTCGATTCACTTCAACATTTAAGTTTAATTTGTCAAAATATTTTCGTCGCTAAAATCCGCGACCTGTTCACTGAAACAACAATTGACTTGCATCAATTATTATTTATTAATCTTTTCCACTCTAGGCACAAGGCCCGAAATTTTGGGGGACGGGGACAGTCAATTTGATCGACCCCAGTGCGTAACTGGTACTTACTTAATCGACTCCGAAAGGATGAAATACTTATTTCTTTACTACCCATAAGGGGCTAAACACAGAGGAGACAAACAAGGACAGACAGACGAATTAAGTCGATTATATCGACCCCAGTGCGTAACTGGTACTTATTTAATCGACCCCGAAAGGATGAAAGGCAATGTCGACCTCAGCGGAATTTGAACTCAGAACTTAGCTGCAGACGAAATACCTATTTCTTTACTACCCACAAAGGGCTAAACACAGAGGAGACAAACAAGGACAGACAGATGAATGAAGTCGATTATATCGACTCCAGTGCGTAACTGGTACTTAATTTATCGACCCCAAAAGGATGAAAGGCAAAGTCGACCTCGGCGGAATTTGAACTCAGAACGTAGCGGCAGACGAAATACTGCTGAGCATTTCGCCCGGCGTGCTAACGATTCTGCCAGCTTGCCGCCTTTTAATGCGTCCTCAAATATTGAGAAAGACACCATATAGTTAAAGCTAACAAAAACAATTTATTAGTAGGGATTAAAATATAAAATTGATGGTTTGTGTACAGTTCTTATTAGAAAGGTACATAGCGGAAATCTTCAAGATTTGTGAAGAGCATTGATACCCCCATTTCGAGTTAAAGAATGGATTTTATAGCAATATTGGTGGGGTTAACTTGCGCACTGACACAGCTCGGGTGATACATAGAAGTTCAAGGAAATTAAAATATGATATAACCGCTATAGAAGAAAGCTAAATAATTTGCAGTGGGTCTTTTTATTACATCCGCCTTCACTAAGGCGGAGGTATTGTTCTCAGTCGTGTTTGTTTGTTTGTCCGTGGACAGGATATCTCAGGAACCAATGGAGGGATTCAGATAAAACTTTCAAGGATGTTTGGTGTCATGACTGGCACGAACTGATTAGATTTTGGAACCGATCCGATACCGGACAAGGATTCTGATTATTTTTCTTGTTTTATTATCTTTTTTTACTGAATTTTTGAGAGCAGTCGGGTTCATTTTCAGTATTCTCGTTTGTGAGAGCAGTCGAGTTTATTTCAGATATTCTCATTTTTAAAAAAAATCATCTCTGGCTAATCGTTGAGAGGATGTTGGTGTTGCTTTGGCGGAGGTTTGCGCTCTCTCAGTGCTCTTGTCTTATTATAAAAGGTTCTGTATTTTAATTTATTATAAATATTTTTTAAAAAATCCATTTTTCACATATATATTTTTAACTATTTGGATGAAGGTCTGTGACAAATTCTAGCTTTAAACAAACCACAACAAATCTAATTAACTTCATAATTTTTTTTTAGCAACCGTACTTTCAATATATCAAAAGAAACGACAGTACGGAGGCAAATGGTATTGGAAATATTAAGATATCTGAAACAATAACTTTAGAAACATTTATGAAATCGGAAATGAGCACAAAGTTGGAAACACGATTAAATGTTAAGCTTTCAACATTGTCATGGGTCAATTACCTCTATGATTTTAAAGGACAGAGAAACCTATTTGAATGAAATTAAAAGACCACACACTTTGGAATATATGAAAGCATTAAGGCGGCGAGCTGGCAGAAACGTTAGCACGCCAGCGAAAGGCTTAGTGGTATTTCATCTGCCGCTACGTTCTGAGTTCAAATTCTGGCGAGGTCGACTTTGCCTTTCATCCTTTCGCGGTCGATAAATTAAGTACCAGTTATACACTGGCGTCGATGTAATCGACTTAATCCGTTTGTTTGTCCCCCCTATGTTTAGCCCCTGGTGGGCAATAAAAAATAAGAAACGTTAGCACGCTGGGCGAAATGCTTCGTGATATTTCGTTTGCCGCTACGTTCTGAGTTCAAATTCCGTCGAGATCGACTTTGTTTTTATCCTTTCGGGGTCGATTAAATAAGTACCAGTTACACACTGGGGTCGATATAATCGACTTAATCCGTTTGTCTGTTCTTGTTTGTCCTCTCTGTGTTTAGCCCCTTGTGGGTAGTAAAGAAATAGGTATTTCGTCTATCGTTACGTTCTGAGTTCAAATTTCGCCGAGGTCGAATTTGCCTTTCATCCTTTCGGGGTCAATAAAATTAATTACCAGTTACGCACTGGGGTGGGTGTAATCGACTTAATCCGTGTGTCTGTCCTTGTTTGTCCCCTCTATGTTTCGCCCCTTGTAGGCAATAAAAAAATAAGAAACGTTAACACGCTGGGCGAAATGCTTCGTTGTATTTCGTTTGCCGCTACATTCTGAGTTCAAATTCCGTCGAAATCGACTTTGCTTTTCATCCTTTCGGATGCGTACTGAGGTCGATCTAATCGACTGGCCCCCTCCCTCAAAATTTCGGGCCTTGTGCCTAGAGTAGAAAAGAATATACGAGAGCATGTAATTATGAATTGGCCTCACTTTTTCCACGAATAGAAAAGCGTTTATCAACAAAGTAAATTCATCAAAAGTACCGATTAAGTATGCTGATTGCGCAAGCTAATAATTGCGTTAAAACCTAATCTCTATTTAAGTTACATAAAGATAAGAAAAGAGGCAACTGTGTCGGAACGTTTACTAGAAGCAGAGACTATAGATATATATAGATATAGATATATATAGTTTATAGATATAAACTGGTAGCATAATATTAAAAGTGCAAATCGTCTGTCTTTACGTTCTGAGTTCAAATTTCGCCGAGCTCGACTTTGCCTTTCAACCTTTCGGGGTCGATAGATTAAGTACCAGTTGCGTACTGAGGTCGATCCAGTGATGGATTGGATCCGTAGACTTCTAATTAGGTTTCCCCTTTCTGGTTTTGAGAAGCCTAATTTCTCAAGATTGGTATTTGGGCAGTGTGTTACATACCTCAGGGCCCTAATAATTCCAGGTATAAACCTGTACTTGTAATCTGGATAGAGTACCTGCAGATTTCTCAGAAGTTCAGCGTAGGTGTTCTCTTTTTCACTGATTCAGCTTCATGTTAGCATCCGCTGGGCAGCTAATTTCCACAACTGTGCACAGTTTCTCTTCTCTACCATAAATCATTATGTATGTATGTATGTATGTGCCCCAGTATGACCGAAGTTTTGAAACAAACATTTTAAAGAATTTAAAGTATCATGTATATATATATATACACACATATATGTCTGTATATATATACTTGGAAATGGATGCGTGGCGTTCGATCATATAATAATATAAATAATATATAATATATATATATATATATTATATATATATATATATATATATATATATATATATATATATATGTATGTACGTATGTACATACCTACATCTATATGTATATATACATGCATATACGGGTGCAGGACATTAAAAAAAACGTAGACAAAATGAGAAACGTGAACATAAAAAGCAAAAACATAGAAAACGAACTTTTTTTCGAACAACGAAAGAAAGAAACAGAGAAACGAGACAGGCAACATAAAGAACATCCCCTTCATCTGTTGTCCCCTGATTTGCGTGTATGTGTGTGTATGTGTGTGTATGATACAAACATAAATACAATTTATGGATCTTAAGAGACCAATGCGAGAAACCCGCAAATATATTTATATACGCAGGATATACGCAAAAAAAAAAAAAATATGCATTCATTGATATCCATAACTACGCGTACCCAAACATACACACGTACACGTACACACACACACACACACACACACATACGTACCCAGACACACACACACATACGTACCCAAACACACACACGTATACACACGCACACATATTTCCGCTGATTAAGTCTAACGAAACAACTTTCCACCTACAACCATCCCCATCTTTTCAGGAAACCAGCTAAATGTCTGTT
>NC_043003.1:8788028-8808028 GCF_006345805.1 Octopus sinensis
AGTTGATGAGAGATTGACCAGAGAGGTAAGTGTTTGTCTCTAGACCTTTCAGATGCATTCACCATACACATTCTTTCGCCATAGCCACAAGTACGATGAAAATGGCTCTTCCTTCCCGTTTCAAGGAAGAAGGCGCGACAATATTCACGATAGACTTGGTTGATAAACTGACCCTTCCAACACGCGATAGCGGTCGTTCGACATAGGCCCACAGGTCGGAAATGGTCGGACACTGCATGATTGCGTGCAGAAAGGCTTCGTCGCTCTGACCGCATCTCGGGCAGGTCGGCCCCATGTTTCTCGACCCATGAATGTAGATCTTATCTCGAACGGGTAGCGCTTCTCGATAGCACTGCCAGGCCAGGGATCTCCGGAAGTTATCTATAGGTCCCGGCCCGAAAGTCATCTTGAACAGGCGGGTCGGGTATTCCTCATCGACGCCCAGGTTCGCCCCGAAATCGTCGTCGTACCTCCCCTCCACTAATCCCCTATAGAATGCTTTGGTTGTGTTGCAGTCGCTCAAGATCAACCTGGGACGGCATAGTTGCTAGAGAGCAATAATACACACACACACACACACACACACACACACACACACACACACACACACACACACACACACACACACACACACACACACGCACACACACACACACACACACACACATGTGCGTGTGCATCAATCACTCTAGGTCACAAGAACAAGATTTATTTAATCATCCTCATTAGCTTACTGTTGTTTCTGCCACTAAAAAGTAGTGCACTCAGAGTTGAGTTACTGATGCATTGACAGATTTCGGTTCACATGCTATGATAAATAGTTGGAGGGGAGAAATCGTATGTAAGCAGGAACTACATGTATAAAATAATTAAAATTAATTAGATGGAATTAAATGTAATTATACTACACCCTATGTACAGGCTTAAATAAATTGCTTTGATTTGTAATATGACAGTCCATACGTATGTGAGTGCGCGTGTGCATGTATATATTTGAAAAATTATTAAGAAAGCATTTTTGACCACCTCAGTATTCGAAAGAAGATTTTCTTAAATTAGAATTATTGATTATATATGAAAAAAAGTATCTTAACATACAGAATGATGTGTAAGCGCTTTCGCTGTTGACAGATTTTCAAACTCACGTATTGTGGGGCAATTTATATAGAGGAAGACATTTATAGTAGTAGTGTTGAATGTCATCGGTTTAGTTTCGAATTTTTATTTTTTGATAATTTTCTTTCTTTATTTTGAAAAAAAAAAAGGTTATTTTAAATTTTCCATTTGTACAGATACCTAGTTGTTCACCACATACGACATTTCAAATAGATACATTTTTGATATTTTGTTTATGCCCTCTAACCTGTTGTATTAATTTCGATCCCATTTAGTCATATAATTCTCATTTCATTGTCGGCATGAGATGCAGTAAATGAGATTTCTTTTTGTTTTGTTTTGAAATTTGTTTTCGCATTAACGCTCAATTCCTTCAATTATTCTTCAGTTATCTGGTTTAGCCCTGTTCAGCAATTTAACACACTCCACAGCAAGGGTTTCCGCGGTTCATTATCTCCTTTATGTCTTCTGATGTGAATTTCGTATTTCTTAAGAGTCTCTTAAAAGTAAATGATTGTCCTTGACTGTTGATAATTTGTGATTATTTAATTAGTTTCCCGCGAGTTGATGGTTAAAGATTGGAAGGTATCATTTGGCCGAATGTAAGATGTATAAGATTATGGATATTTACAAATAGAGAAAGTTGTAGTGAAAGAGTAGAGCACGCTTCGCCACCACCCACTGCCGGAACATCGTGGAGCTCTAGGTGTTTTCGCTCAATAAACACTCACAACGCCCGGTGTGGGAATCGAAACCACGATCTTACGACCGCGAGTCCGCTGCCCCAACCACTGGGCCATTGCGCCTCCACATACACGTTCATATCTAATCACACTCAAGTGACCATTCTTACTGTCTCATTCATTACCGAAAGGAAATTTGCTTCGTCTTTACGGGGAAACACAACTCACGTAAAAATACACATGCATACACTATTTCTTCTCGAATGACAGTTAATTAACAGGTAGAATTCGGTTATCTTTTAATTTTTACTTGTTTCAGCCATTGAGCTGCGGCCATGCTGGAGTTCGCCTTGAACGGTTTCAGTGAAAAAGGTCGTGTACAGTAGTTATTTTAAAGTCAGGTACTTATACTATTGGTGTCTTTTGCCGAACGGCTAAGGTAGAGGGACGTGAACACACCAACACTGCTTTTCAAGTGATGAAGGGAAAAAACGCAAAAGACACAGCTATTTATATCCCACCCACACACATACACACATTATTGAGAAATCTGCAGTTACTCTATGCAGATTACAAGTTGCCTAAATACCAATCTTGAGAAATTACGCTTCTCAAAACCAGAAAGGAGAAAGCTGATACAAAGACTACAGATCCAATCCATCACTGGAACTGTAAAAATCTGGAAAACTTTCCAGAAGTTTATCATTTAAATAGATATGAGCATGTCTAGATATGTAACTGTATGCATGAGAATACATACATAAAACATACAAATCTGTACATACATATATATATACATATATACATACATACATACATACATACATACGTACATACATGCAAGCATATATACATACATATATGCATACATACATACTTACATATATGCATAGATAGATAGATCGCTCGATAGATAGATAGATAGATACATGCATACATACATGTATACATGCATACATACATACATACATACATACATACATACATACATACATACATGCATGCATACATGCATACATGCATACATACATGCATACATACATGCATACATACATCATACATACATACATACATACATGCATACATACATGTATACATGCATACATACATACATACATACATACATACATACATACATACATACATACATACATGCATACATACATGTATACATGCATACATACATACATACATACATACATACATACATACATACATACATACATACATACATGCATGCATACATGCATACATGCATACATACATGCATACATGCATACATACATGCATACATACATGCATACATACATACAAACACACGGCGGGCTTCCACTTGTTTCTGAGTATCAAATTCACTCACAAGGCATTCCTCGGATCCAGGCTACAACGGAAGACACTTGGCGCATTTGCCACACAGTAGAACTGAACTCGAAACGGCGTGATTGATAGCAAAGCTAGTTTGTCCCTCCTTTAAACATGTTTAAAAGCTGTGGTGACAAGCACTTGAGCAAGCAGACCTTCCACATGCAGACACAGTGAAAAACGACTCCGTTTACCAACTGCACTATTTATAAACAGAACAGAACAAACCAAAACCAAAAACAAACAAAAAAAGAACTGTTAGCCATGTCTGCATACAGCTTTGACACAAACAATCTGTTACATGTACGCAGTGGTATAATGTCAGGATATTCAATAACAGATATACTCAACACACGAACACACTGACATAACCATGCCGCAACAACGCTTTTAAACTAGACGTATGAAGTAACATTTTCAGAAAGACACAAACGTTACAAGCCACACACGCAGATGTTCACATTGTTATTTCTATATTTTCATGCCGCGACGTGTTATTAGATTGTGTTAAAATGTAAGTACAAAAATAATCCTAGTATAGAGACTGAAACACTGGTGGACAGAAAAGCTAAAACATAGAAGACACTTGGTTCAGCGTAATAGAATTACATCTAACACACAGATATATATATACACTCATATAAAGCGGCGAGCCGGCAGAAACGTTAGTGCGCCGGGCGAAATGCTTAGCGGTATTTCGTCTGCCGTTACGTTCTGCGTTCAAATTCTGCGGAGGTCGACTTTGCCTGTCATCCTTTCGGGGTTGATAAATTAAGTACCAGTAACACACTGGGGTCGATGTAATCGACTTAATCTCTTGGTCTGTCCATGTTTGTCCCCTATATGTTTAGCCCCTTGTGGGTAATAAAGAAATACGTATTTCGTCTGCCGTTACGTTCTGAGTTCAAATTCCGCCGAGGTCGACTTTGCCTTTCATCCTTTCGGGGTCGATAAATTAAGTACCAGTAACGCACTGGGGTCGATGTAATCGACTTAATTCCTTGGTCTGTCCTTGTTTATCCCCTCTATGTTTAGCCCCTTGTGTGCAATAAAGAAATATATATACACACATATGTATGGCTTAGTGGTTAGGGTGTTGCACTCACGATGTAGCGATCGTGATTTCAATTCCTAGACCAGGTGGTATATTGTATTCTTCAGCAAGACACTTGATCTTGCGTTGCTCTGTTCAGACAACGTCGATTTGATGGAGAGGGTTGGATTATATATATATATATTTACATACAGATATATATATATATATATGTGTGTGTGTATGTATGTGTATATATATATATATGCATACATATATATATATATGCATATACATTTATATTCACATATATATACATATATGTATGTATGTATATATGCATATATATATATATATATATATATATATATATGAATCAACAATTGAGGGTAAAATTAATTAATTAATCAATTTCACCAAGTGTTCAATATGTGTGTGTGTGGAGGCGCAATGGCCCAGTGGTTAGGGCAGCGGACTCGCGGTCATAGGATCGCGGTTTCGATTCCCAGAGTGTGAGTGTTTATTGAGCGAAAACACCTAAAAGCTCCACGCAGCTCCTGCAGGGGATGGTGGTGATCCCTGCTGTACTCTTTCACCACAACTTTCTCTCACTCTTACTTCCTGTTTCTGTTGTACCTCTATTTCAAAGGGGCGGCCTTGTCACTCTCTGTGTCACGCTGAATATCCCCGAGAACTACGTTAAGGGTACACGTGTCTGTGGAGTGCTCAGCCACTTACACGTTAATTTCACGAGCAGGGTGTTTCGTTGATTCGGATCAACCGGAACACTGGTCGTCGTAACCAACGGAGTGCTTCCACACACACACACACACACACACATATATATATGTATATATTTATATATATCTATATAAATATATATATATATATATATATATATATATATTATATATTATATATATATATGTATATATATATATATATACATACATACATATGTATATATCTATCTATCTATCTATATATATGTATATCTATATACATATATATGTATATATATTTATATATATTCACTCATATATGTGTGAATATATGTATATATACATACATATATATAATATATGTTGTGTGTGTGTGTGTGTGTGTGCCTGTGTGTGCCTGTGTGTGTGTGTGTGTGCGTGTGTGTGTGTGTGTAAGTATATATGCATAAATATGTATATACTCCTATATATAGGAGCACTCGGTCAGTTACGACGACTAAGGTCCCATCTGATACGATCAACGGAACAACTTGCTCGTGAAATTAACGTGCAATCCACAGACACGTAAACCCTTGACTTAGTTCTCAGGGAGATTCAGCGTGACACAAAGTGTAACATGGTTGACCCTATAAAATACAGGTACTAATTATGTTTGCTTGCTGAATGGATTGGATCAGCATGAAATAAAGTGTATTGCTCAAGAACAGAACACGTCGCTGGGAATTGAACTCACAACCTTACCATCATGAGCCGAATGCCCTAACAATTTAGCCACGCGCCTTCGCATATCAAAAAATCATTTGTGCTGGTCGTTCGACAAAAGCAGAACGTTCATAGTCATCTTTGACACATATATTCACACACACACACACACACACACACACACACACACACACACACACACATATATTATATATACACACACACACACACACACACACATATATATATAAATATATACATACATACATACATACATACATACATACATACATACATACTTACATACATACTTACATATATATATATATACATACATTATGGCTGCCCCCCTCGCTATCGAGTATGGCCATTGCACGGAGCTTAACTGTTATTGGTGCTGTGATCGAATGTGACTTTTTAGCCCAGCTAAAGATCTACAATGTCTTGTACAGAATTGGCAGCTAAAACCTTTACCGGTAATAGCCGGCTGTAGTTGTAACTGGGCTTCATGTACCTTTGCATGTCGTTTAAGTCCTCCTGCCGAATTACTCTCTCTTCCACATGACCGACAGATATAATTAGTATGGTGTGTTACACCACCACCAGTGGCCAAGTTGTCACTCATCTGTCTCGCTTTATGACTAAGAAGATGACTCTTTAGTCCAGCTTTACTGAGGCAGGGTCTTGCACAGACATTGCATGTCAGCATCAAAGGAAGACCCTTTCCATCTAGAAGTGTAACAGCAATGCCCTTCCTAAAATCCCTCCTTTCTTTCTCATGTGCAACTCGAGATTTCTCAAAAGTGGCTGTCCCCTCATGCACAATCCTTCTCCACCTGCTACGATCAATAGCTATGCCTTCCCATGTGCCAGGAGAGATGCAAGCATCTCTTAAGGAAGCCTTCAGCAAGTCCTTATACCTCTTTTTTGGTTTATGTGGAGGTCGTTATCTTTAGCTAACTCTCCATAAAAGAGTTGTTTTGGCATCCTTGAATCCTTCATCCTGACCAGATGACCACTCCATCTGAGCCTTTCCTCAAAGCTTCTATACTTTCACACCGAGAGCCTTCCAATATTTCAAGATCACTGATGCGGACCTTCCACTTAATGCCATAGATCCGTCTGAGGCACATCTGATGGAAACGTTCCAGTTGTTTAAGGTGGTACCGATATGTGACCCACGTCTCGCAGGCATTGAGAAGAGAAGGGAGCACACATGCCTTGTACACTTTTATCTTTGTCTTTCTGCATATGTCTCGCCGACTCCAGAGGCGCTTTTCTAGCCTTCCGAAAGCAACACTTGCTTTCCTAATTCTATATGGAATTTCATCATCCAAATTGCTATATCTATTAATAGTGCTTCCCAGGTAGACAAACTGATCAACTACATCAAGTCGTTTACCATACACATAGATATTTGGTACACTATACTGCTTACCAGGGGCAGGTTGATGCATGACAACAGTTTTCTTGAAATTGTCTGTCAATCCTAAGGCAGTGCAAGCATCAGAGAATGCATTCAAAATGTGTTGCATATCAATCGCTATGTGTGCTACTAGCTCACAATCATCTGCATACAAAAGGTCTCTTATGATAGAGGTAAATACCTTTGTTTGTGCAGCAAGGCGCCTGATATTAAATATATACATATACATACCTACATACATACATACATACATACATACATACATACATACATACATACATACATACATACCTACATACATACCTACTACATACATACCTGTAACATATATATACATTAACTATATACATAATATATATATATATTATATATATATATAGATAATAAATCTTAGAGCGAGTTCTAAACAGTAGCTGCAACACATCGTAACGTATATTTGCCATTTAAACATGGCTAACCCCTAACTACAGTAGCATCCACCCTTAGGGGTTAGCCATGTTTAAATGGCATATACGTCACTATATATATATATATATATATATATCTAACAAACTGTCTGATGAACGGCAACGAGAAATTCAGAGTAACAGATTTTGTTGAATTTTCTGCTGCTTTAAATAAAGTATATATATATATATATATAATATATATATATATATATATATATATATATATATATATATCAGGTGGTGTTATTAAGTAGACATGGCCTGGACCATCTTTGGTCGAAACATATCTAAGTTTATCTAAGTCTAATTTATATATATATATATATATAATATATATCATATATATTTATCAGTTGAATAAAGTTAAAACATGGACTGGTTTTCACGATTTTTATTAGGGTATTTTAAAGAAATATTATTTTTTTTACCATGTTGAAGTGTGTGAAACGTTAACGAAAAAAATATTTTGCAATGTTCATGAGGTTCAATTAGCGCTTTCATACGTCCGTACCAATCATCAGATTTCAAAAGGTATTTAACCGACAGTTGAGTTCTTGCTGATTTCTTCCTTTTTCTTCCTCTTAGAAGGCCCCCTGCAAGCTGAATTTTCGGAATACGGTTTTGACCAATCTGCAGGCAGCTTAAACATCACGGTTTGCCTGGTGTACCGATATTACTGGCATAGATCCTGCCTTTATTTTAACCAATTAGCCTGCGGCTTACATGAAAGAGTTTTATGGGTGAGCAAACTTAGTTGGTTTCGATCGTTTTTATTCAGTTGATTAGAGCCATCCATAATTTGTTTATATTCATATGTTAAAGATATGTTTTAATCCACATCATTAACTGGTTGTTGTTATTGTACGTAAATATACATCCGTAAATACGCATGCACACGCACACAAACATATATACATACATACATACATATATATATATATATATATATATATATATATATATATATATATATATATATACATATATATATATTTGTATTTACGTATGTATGAACGTATATACATAAATATGTACATACATACGTCATAATAAAACCAAGATTACATTAATGTGACGAGTTCCACAATACTTTTCAAATTCAAATTTATTATTCATGAAAAAGTATATAATTGACAAATATCCACAATATTCTTGTTTAAAAATTATATATATATATATATATATATATACACACACATATATACGTAATGTTTGTGCGTGTGCATGTATATATGTATGTACATAAATTGGGCGTGGTAGGTGTCGGATATAGTGTTTTTGTAATATTAAATACGTAATCATTTATACAAGTAGCCACTATACTCTATATATTTTGGAAACTAGCCATTAAATTAGCATTTTTATAATGAATTTGAAATGACTTACGCTTATATTAAATAATTAATATTCATAGAACATAGGGCGGCAAGCTGGCGAAATCGCTAGCGCGCCTGGGCAGAATGCTTAGCGGCATTTCGTCCGTTTTTGCGTTGAGTTCAAAATTCTACCGAAGGCGACTTTGCCTTTCATCTTTTCTGGATCGATAAAATAAGGACCATTTGGGCGGTGATGGTCGATCCAATCGACTTATCTCCTCCTCCGAAATTGTTCGTCGCGTGCCAAATTATAAAACCAATATTTATAGATTATCAGTTTTTTTTAATTACCCACAAGGGGCTAAACACAGAGGGGACAAACAAGGACAGACAAACGGATTAAGTCGATTACATCGACCCAGTGCGTAACTGGTACTTAATTTATCGACCCCGAAAGGATGAAAGGCAAAGTCGACCTCAGCAGAATTTGAACTCAGAACGTAACGGCAGACGAAATACGGCTACGCATTTCGCCCGGCGAGCTAACGCTCCTGCCAGCTCGCCGCCTTATATAACCAATATTTATAGATTATCATCATTTTGAGAATGCTATTGGCACATTATGTGGTGCCTTTCAGGGAAGTTTGTTCCAATGGAAAATTCGGACCAGGGTTCTGCAAGCGGCTGTCGTAAGACCAATGTGCTCCGGCACCCTCTACATTCCTATAAATGTACTACGGCCCCAAAATGATACTAAGTAATAAGACTAAACCTGCCGAGTTTAGGTTCGTTTATTATTAACATTTTGGTGGGTGGGATGTATCTCACTCTCTCCTCTTACGGATTCAGTTTCACTGCACAGCACCTTGGGCAAGAGTCTCCTCCTATAATCGCTGGCTGAGAAATACTTTGTGAACGATTTTGGATGACGGAAACTGTGTGGAACCCGGCTTGTGTGTGTGTGTGTGTGTATGTATTTGTCCCACCACACTGCTTTGCAACCGGTGTTGCATTATTTACGTCTCCCTAACCGAAGTGTTCGGGGAAAAGAGGCCGTTAGGATAATCACGAGGTTGGAAAAGTCGGTGCCCTAGCATGGCCACAATCCAATGACTACAACAAGTGAAAGACAAAAAAAGAAATATAAAAAATACAGAATCCACACCAAAATAATATATTTTCAATTCGCTCATCAACATAGACCTTCAAAATATTTCTTTACAAGTGTGACGCCACTGTATCCAAATAATAATAATAATAATAATAATAATTATGTAATGAAAACATGTAATGAAAAGAAATATTACAAGTAACTGCAGAATATGTGGAGATGGACAAGAAACAATAAATCATATTATCTCTAGCTTCCCAGTCCTGGCTAAGAAGGAATATATTCACAGACATGACAGAGTTGGAACCTACATACATTGGAAGCTATGCCAACATTATGGAATAATAACAGAAAAAAGATGGTATAGGCACACACCAGAAAAGGTCACAGAAAACGAGAAAGCAACCATACTCTGGGATATGCCGATACACACAGATAGAGAAATTAAGGCCAACAGACCAGATATAGTTGTCAGAGATCATGAAGAAAAAAAATGCTTTCTAATTGATGTATCTATACCGGCAGATGACAACGTGTCTCTAAAAGAAATGGAGAAACTCTCAAAATACAAAGACCTGGAAATAGAGGTAACTAGAATGTGGAATCTGAAAACAGAAACAATTCCTATCATAGTAGGTGCATTAGGCATGATAAAAAAATATTCAGACAAATACATAACAAAAACACCATGACTTACAAACACATATAACATACAGAAAATTGCACTACTAGGCACTGCACACATCCTACGCAGAACACTTTCCATACAATAACCATCAGAGCATCACAACAAATCACAGCACATACCCAAGGCACACAGAGCTGCGCTCGGTAGTGAAGTGAAAGCACGCTATAAAAATAAAACTACTGAATAATAATAATAATAATAATAATGATAATAATATTGCTTGTCAGTTGTTTGACCTTAACCAGTTGAGCATGTCCCTTAGTGGCTGACGATATGTGCATCTCTGATCACGAGCAGAAGTAGTGGGGGAGCATCATAGCCATGTGTTGAGAGGGATTCTTTGGGGTTTGAATAATTCACCTCTGGAAACATGGGTGGTTCTTTCAACATCCTTAAACAACCCTTATTCAGAGACCTTTTGAGCGGGATGGGCTACTCAACCTGAATAAAATTCTAACTGGGCCCCACCTGCAAGGTCATGTGCTGTTTATCTTAATATGAGATCACCATGTCGCGCACATATGGTTGTGATGCATGTGCCTGGTGTACCCTTATCAGACGGGTAGTCATGATGGGTATATTGGGCTTCGTATATTTTACCCCAGTGTCACTTTGATGGCATGCACTGCTCTCTCACTCAATAATAATAATAATAATAGAGCTTCACAACAAATCACAACAAATCACAGCACATACCCAAGGCACACAGAACTGCGCTCGGTAGTGAAGTAAATGCTCGATATTAAAAATATACTACTGAATAATAATAATAATAATAATAATAATAATAATAATAATAATAATAATAATAATAATAATAATAATAATAATGAATAATAATAATAATAATAATAATAATAATAATAATAATAATAATAATAATAATGACCGCCCTCCCATCCCCACCACCTCTTCCCCGAGCGAGGAAATTTCTTTTTTCTTTCGGTCGGGTCGTCGGCATCCTCGCAGAGCTTCCTCTGGTAGAAGGGTGTATGTTTCTTGCTATTTTGACACCCTAGAGGAAGAAAAACAAGACCTGTATAAAGGCTAATGAACTCTTACGGGGCAACGGCCACCAAAATAGCATATATCTAGGGGGCAGAAGCAATCATAACGCTTGAACACCCCTTCTTGGAGACGGAAACTCCAAAACTTATACCAGGATTACAGGAATCCTATATCCTAGGGTAGATATCCTGTCAGTGATGGTGCCACGGAGAGAAAATACTGGTGGTTGTGCAACCTACAATTCACTAACCCTCATCGTGATTGCTGAAATCTATATATATAAAACTGTAGTTGTGTGAGTGTCTGTCCCCTTCGGTTTAGATTCCTAACTACTCCCACATTTTGCGATGCAGTTTAACCAAATTCGGGTATCTTATAGTCGTGATTCATATCGAGCCCGTCTGAGTATTAGCGCGCGTCTACGATGAGTCTACGATTTTAAAATAATTTAACATCATTTTTTATTCCATTTTAATGCATAATTTTTCGTGTGTCGATGGCGACGGAGTTGGCGTCCATGGTCACACCTGCACCTGTTTGCTTCTCCCCCTTCTTCCCTCCCTCGTGAAGCTGTGGGGAAGGGAGTGTAAGGAAATCAACGTCGTAAAGCGTTGTCAAGGAGACCAGCGTTCTTTTAGAACAACGACTTCATGGCTTGAAGACACCAAAACAGAAATGGCTAAGAAAGTCCGAATTGGCATCTATAAGGGAAGTAACTCTCTAAAAATGCTTATATAGTTATTTCCCTTACAAACCCGAGCAACGCCGGGCGATACTGCTAGTATCAAATAAAAATAGAAATAAGAAAGGCGTGAAGGGGGCTGGAACCCCTTTGAATGTCTCTGCTCGTCGGGTGTCACACGGGTGAGCAGCGTGGGCCCAGTCGCCATCAAGTAACTGCTAAAAGAAGATGAACAAAAGAAATGAATGTGGTTGTAATGGAGTGCTACTTTTTGGGTAACCTGAGAAATGATAATGAAGTACCCACTAGGAGATATAGGAAAAGAATGCACAGGCCATGGAGCGACAGGGGCCTATTTGAATTAAGTGAACGAAATGTGTGTGATCAAACTAGAGCCATCAGAAAGAATGAATGGTTATCTCTCGTTGGACTCGAAAGCATTAAGAGACGGGTGCTTAGGGATAGTAAGACTAGCGGAGAACGGAAGGATGAGGAAGTGAAACTATGGCAGCAGAGTTGAAGGAAGAAAATGAGCATGAGGCTGAGATTATTGATCAGGAAAGCGAAGAGAGAACCGAGGAGCAAATATCCATTCTAAATGAAATCATTGATATTTGGATCTCTGGTGAATAGAGCCTCCCTACAGGGTTTAAAAAATAGACAGAAGAAACTCAATGAATGGGTCAGGAAGAAAAATGATATCATTGGTGATATCAGAACTGACAACAACACAGACACCAGCAATCTGATGAATGCAATATCTCGATCTTTATAGCCCGGAAGTTAAGTTTGAAAGCCAAAGGTAAATGTCAACAGAACCTGAAGGAACCATGGTGGAAAAGGAGAATAACGCAATATATTAACGAGACCAGAAAACATATTGATATTCTGGAACGGTAAAAGAGAAATGAAGCTCAGCGGAAGAAATATGTTGAGCTAGAGAGGAAGTATGGCGTGAAGAGAAAGGGAATCAATGTTATGATTGAGGAATTGAAAGCTAAAGAGCATAAACTAAAGAGATATGAACAGAGAATTGAGCAGTTAAGATTAAGCAGACTTTTCGAACAAAATCAGAAATAGGCGCAGGAGTGGCTGTGTGGTAAGTAGCTTGTCTACCAACCACATGGTTCCAGGTTCAGTCCCACTGCGTGGCACCTTGTGTAAGTATCTTCTACTATAGCCTCGGGCCGACCAAAGCCTTGTGAGTGGATTTGGTAGACGGAAACTGAAAGAAGCCCGTCGTATATATGTATATATATATATATGCGTGTGTGTGTTTGTGTGTCTGTGTTTGTCCCCTAGCATTGCTTGACAACCGATGCTGGTGTGTTTATGTCCCCGTTACTTAGCGGTTCGGAAATAGAGACCGATAGAATAAGTACTGGGCTTACAAAAGAATAAGTCCCGGGGTCGAGTTGCTCGATTAAAGGTGGTGCTCCAGCATGGCCGTAGTCAAATGACTGAAACAAGTAGAAAGAGAAGAAAGAGAGAGAATTGAGCAGTTAAGATTAAGCACTTTTCGAACAAAATCAGAAACGAGTCTATTAGGAACTGGATGGGAAATAAAAAGGTGAAAAAACTGTGCCGGATGCTCAAGAAAGTAAGAGATTCTGGTCTAACATATGGTCTCAGGAGAAACTACAAGAAACTGAAGCAGACTTGTTAAAGACACTCAAAGAGGAGAGTGGAGAGTATCAGCAGGAGGATTTGAGAATAACCTAGGAGATTATTGGAGATCAGTGCAAGAGAATTCCTAATTGGAAAGCGCCTGGCCCAGATGGAGTTCAGGGCTGTTGGTTTAAAAACTTGACAGCCCTCCACAGGAGAACTGCAAGATAGATGGACGAAATACTGAGTAGTGACATCCGAGTACCGGCCTGGATGACAAAAGGAAGAACGGTACTATGACAGAAGGCGGCGAGCTGGCAGAAGCGTTAGCACGCCGGGCGAAATGCTTTGCGGTATTTCGTCTGCCGTTACGTTGTGAGTTCAAATTCCGCCGAGGTCGACTTTGCCTTTCATCCTTTCGGGGTCGGTAAATTAAGCACCAGTTACGCACTGGGGTCGATGTAATCGACTTAATACCTATGTCTGTCCTTGTTTGTCCCCTCTATGTTTAGCCCCTTGTGGGTAATAAAGAAATAGGTTTAAAAACTTGACAGCCCTCCACAGGAGAACTGCAAGATAGATGGACGAAATACTGAGTAGTGACATCCGAGTACCGGCCTGGATGACAAAAGGAAGAATGGTACTATGACAGAAGGATCCAAAGAAAGAGAAAGCGGTAAGAAATTTCCGACCAATATCTTGTTTGCCACTGATGTGTAAACTGATGACTGGCATCATATCAAACAACATTTATAAATACCTAGAAGATAACGACCTGCTACTAGTGGAACAAGAAAGGTGTAGACGTAAGAGTAGAGGAACGAAGGATCAATTACTAATCGATAAGACTATCCTGGCTTATTGCAAGAATAGACACAAAACGAGGCAGCAAGCTGGCAGAATCGTTAGCACGTCGTGAGAAATGCTTAGTAGTATTTCGTCTGCCGTTACGTTCTGAGTTCAAATTCCACCGAGGTCGACTTTGCCTTTCATCCTTTCGGGATCGATAAATTAAGTACCAGTTACGCACTGGGGTCGATATAATCGACTTTATTCCCTTTGTCTGTCCTTGTTTGTCCCCTCCGTCTTTAGCCCCTTGTAGGTAGTAAAGAAATAGGTATTTCGCCCGCCGCTACGTTCTAGTTCAAATTCCGCCGAGGTCGACTTTGCCTTTCATCCTTTCGGGGTCGGTAAATTAAGCACCAGTTACGCACTGGGGTCGATGTAATCGACTTAATACCTATGTTTGTCCCCTCTATGTTTAGCCCCTCTTGGGTAATAAAGAAATAGGTACTATGACAGAAGGACCCAAAGAAAGGGAAAGCGGTTAGAAATTTCCGACCAATATCTTGTTTGCCTCTGATGTGGAAACTGATGACTGGCATCATATCAAACAACATTATAAATACCTAGAAGACAACGACCTGCTACTAGTGGAACAAGAAAGGTGTAGACGTAAGAGTAGAGGAACGAAGGATCAATTACTAATCGATAAGACTATCCTGGCTTATTGCAAGAATAGACACAAAACGAGGCAGCAAGCTGGCAGAATCGTTAGCACGTCGGGCGAAATGCTTAGTAGTATTTCGTCTGCCGTTACGTTCTGAGTTCAAATTCCACCGAGGTCGACTTTGCCTTTCATCCTTTCGGCGTCGATAAATTAAGTACCAGTTACGCACTGGGGTCGATATAATCGACTTTATTCCCTTTGTCTGTCCTTGTTTGTCCCCTCCGTGTTTAGCCCCTTGTGGGTAGTAAAGAAATAGGTATTTCGCCCGCCGCTACGTTCTGAGTTCAAATTCCGCCGAGGTTGACTTTGCCTTTCGTCCTTTCGGGGTCGATAAATTAAGTACCAGTTACGCACTGGGGTCGATGTAATCGACTTAATCCGTTTGTCTGTCATTGTTTGTCCCCTCTATGTTTAGCCCCTTGTGGGTAGTAAAAGAATAAGAATAGACACAAAAATTTGGCGATGGCGTGGGTGGACTACAGGAAAGCATATGACATGGTCCCTAGGAAAAAAACATTAGGGACGATAAAAGAGCAAAACACTGAGAGAGAGAGAGAGAAAGAGAGAGAGTGTGTGTGTGTGTGTGGTGTGTGTGTGTGTGTGTGTGTGTTTGCGCGCGCGCGTGTATGATAGTAATTCTTTCTACTCACCAACAGATGTCTCTTCTTTCATAACCTACATTCATCGCCTTACTTGCCATGTCATTTATATTTCTGTTTTGCTTGTCTTGGTTCAGGTTTGTTACTGTCACGAGCGAATGGGTTCTATAAATACCTACCCCCATATCTGTTTCTAAGGACATACCTGTACTGAATCTCAGTACTGTTAATGTCAGAGCTTAGCATATTACACATCTGCTCATACATACATTTATATGCACCCTTCTCTTTTCTATATATATATATTTATGTATGCATTGGTATATATATATATATCTCAACTCTAACTCACTCAGAAATATATATAGATACATATATATATATATATATATATATATATATAATATATATATATATATTACTGTTTCAGTCATTTGACTGCGGCCATGCTGGAGCATCGCCTTTAGTAGAACAAATCGACCCTGGGACTTATTCTTTGTAAGCCCAGTACTTATTCTATCGGACTCTTTTTGCCGAACCGCTAAGTTACGGGGACGTAAACACACCAGCATCGGTTGTCAAGCAATGTTAGGGGGACAAACACACACACAAACACACACACATACATATATATATATACATATATACGACAGGCTTCTTTCAGTTTCCGTCTACCAAATCCACTCACAAGGCATTGGTCGGCCCGGGGCTATAGTAGAAGACACTTGCCCAAGGTGCCACGCAGTGGGACTGAACCCGGAACCATGTGGTTGGTAAGCAAGCTACTTACCACACAGCCACTCCTGCGCCTATATATATATATATATATATATATATATATATACATTGGGTTGGCAAGAAACTAATTTCGTTTTTCGCAGAGTTACGATTTTTTTAATAGCTTTTCTCAACGTTGTGATTTGTTTTCTTTTAACTTTTGATAGCCGTTACTTTAAGCTTACTTTAGAAGCAAATTGCCCGTAATTTTATTTACAGCTATTAGTTTAGTATCAATTTTAACATGGAGTGCAAACACAAACATTTTCACCATATTTTGCTTCTTTATTTCCGTAAATGCAAGAAAGCTGCTGAGGCTCGCAAAGAGATATGTGAAATTTATGATATTGATTGCTTAAGAGAAAGCACATGTCAGAAATAGTTTTAAAAATTCCGTTCTGGGGATTTTTCACTCAAAGATGACCAACGTTCTGGTCGCCTTACTAAAGTTGATGATGGCCGAATCAAAGCCATAATTTGGATCTGATTGTCATTTAACTGTGCGAGAGCTAGAGCTTGCAGAGAGGTTAAATGTATCACACACAACAATTGAAAACCACTTAAAATGTCTTGGACTCGTTAAGAAGCTCAATATTTGGGTGCCACATAAATTGAAAGAGATTCACTTAACACAACGTATCAATATTTGCGATATGTATCTCAAATGCAATGAAATCGACCTTTGTTTTGAAATGAATCATCACTGGTGAGGAAGAATGGATTGTCTAAAATAACATTAATCGAAAACGATCATGGTCCAATCGTAATAAACCAGCACAAACCTCATCGAAAGTTGAATTGCATAAAAAGGGTCATGTTGTCAGTTTGGTTGGATTACAAAGGGGTTGTGTATTTTGCGCTTTTCTAAGGAACCAAACAATCAATTGTGATGTTTACTCTCCACAACTAATGAAACTAGAAGAAGCAATCAAAGAAAAATGGCCAGAATTGGCAAATCGTAAAGGAATCGTGTTCTGCTATGACAACGCATCATACTACCAATTATTTCGAAGATTGCAAAATTCTTTGAATGGTAAAACATTTCCAACTACTTGTTGTTGCTGATATACCGATATACCAATACCAAACCACGACACTGCATGACCTTCGTCGACCAATCGCAATCCACCCGAACAATTCCTTTCAAATAACAAAAACAGTTTCTTTCAAATTCAAAATGGCTGAAGATTAGCATGACGCTTGAAACTCGGAGTACAAACGAATTTGAATCAAACTGTTTTCATCTACTCATATATATGAGACAAGTTAAAATAATGATCATTATATATAATACCTTTATTTGAGCAAATTTGACCTACAGCTGTTTCCAGTAGACATTATAGATAGGCTTACTCAAGTGGCCAGTTTATCAATTGGTAAACATATCTATAATGACAACTGGAAACAGCTGTAAGTCACATTTGTTACAATAAAGGAACTATATGTATTTGTCTGTGTTTTTGCAAAATTACTGGAAAACGATTGAACGGATTTTCACCACATTTGGCAGAAATACGCACTGGGGGAATGGCTCGAAATGATGAACATTTGGTTTGATTATCTTTGAATAAAAAAAAAGAAAAAATCTAACTTACAAATTTCCCGATAAGCAAGTGTTCATATTTTGTTCACTTTCTTTTTCAAATGAATCGACCCTCGTCCGCGTGTGTTTAAACTATGGAGTACCTATGCGCGTAGACACATGTACGTGCATACGTACATACATATGCGACTCTGTGTGTGTGTGTGTAGGTGTGTGTACACTAATGGATTCAAGAGTTATGTTTATTTACGAGTTGGTTTCTTAATTTCACCGGAGTATAAATACCTGCAATGGTGATACTTAAAAAAAAATGAGTTCAATTAAAAATTATGGGTAAGCAACGCATTGCAATCCATACTATAATTTGCAAAAATATTTATATGTGTGCAGGGTATGGATCCTCCTCCGATGCCTTTTGTTTTTTTCATTTTAACTTGTCTATTACATATCACTCTGTAAAGAGCAGTTTATCCGAAGCCTATCCTCGGATTTACAATATAGAATTGTGATGAACCATAACTTGGGACCCGACCAAACGATTACTTGGAGTCCTTCCCTAACCTAAGTTGTACATATTTCTTTACTACCCACAATGGGCTAAACACAGGGGACAAACAAGGACAGACAAACGGATTAAGTCGATTATATCGACCCCAGTGCGTAACTGGTACTTAATTTATCGACCCAGAAAGGATGAAAGGCAAAGTCGACCCCGGCGGAATTTGAACTCAGAACGTAGCGGCAGGTGAAATACGGCTACGCATTTCGTCCGGCGCGCTAACGTTTCTGCCAGCTCGCCGCATTTAACCTAAGTAATACTGTTAGCCTGGTGTGCCAACAGAGAGCTCATGAAGTATGTTTCCCGGATTGATAATCTCTCACTATTTTTTATTTTTTTTACATATGTACATATATGAAGTGTGCGAAAAAGAGAACGGGATAGAGAGGGAAGCATGTGTTGGGGAAGAGAGAAATTTATTATAATAAATATATATTTATCTACGTTTCAAACATACACAAAATTGTCAGTGATATTCAGGATATGTCCCCCAGTATAGCAAACTAGCATATATTAAGAAAATGCGGGGTTTGCAATCGTTATCCTGTAGCAATTTCCGCTTAGCCGTTCTAATCCGCCGATGAAGGAGAAGAGAACAGCTTCTAGATATACGGAATACTGCAGTTAACCGACAAGTTGTTAAGCAAATTTGCATATTAATGTAAATTTGATTACCGTTACTAAACTAAACACTTCGAGAAAACTAAATATTTACTATATGGAATTATACTCCTTTCTACTTGTGTTGGTTTGTTGGAAACTGCGTCTGCTTTCAGCAATGTTTTCCCCCACTAAAATGATTAGATATGCTTTTTATCTTTTTAACATGTGACTTTCGGAGGTCGAATCCACTCTGCTGAAGCGTACTTGAGTATTTTTTCCTAAAACCTCTGTGAGGTTGAAGGGCTGACTCATAGTATGTGTGAAGATTTTGGCTGACGAATAATAATGATTTTTTACAAATTTTGCCACAAGGGCAGCTTGGGGAGGTGGGGATGAGGCGATTACGTCGATGCCTTTTGTTTTTTTCATTGGCATTTATTTTATCGACTTCGAAAGGATGAAAGGCAAAGTCGACCTCGGCGGAATTTGAACTCAGAACGTAG
>NC_043003.1:8818028-8820528 GCF_006345805.1 Octopus sinensis
GCGCTAATGTTGGTATATTCGTGAATAAGTCCCTATCCAAAATAAGTGGATCTATTGTTTTGGAAAATACTATTTACTTGTTTAAGGGTTGTACTGGATAAATTACGAAAATAGCTCTAACAGTTCAAATACTAAAAAATAAGCATACTCAATTTGATTTATACCAAATGATTTAGTAAAATGAATGGATTATTTCCATTGGCTGTAAAAATTTGAGCGAATGGATTATTTCCCTTGGCTGTTAAAATGAAATATATTAGATATATATAAGGATCCCTTCCAAGGGTCCTATTATCGAATTTTTTAACAATCTGAATATGTCATGAGGTTTCCAGACATGAGGTCTACTCACGTGTCACGTTTCATCAAAATCGATAAAACGATGTAGGAGGAGTTAGCTAACAACACCACAAACACACCCACGAACAAAATCCCCTCCCCTATATATATTCTTCTATTCTTTTATTTGTTTCAGTCATTTGACTGCGGCCATACTGGAGCACCGCCTTTAGTCGAGTTGAAGATTCTACTTTTACTGCAAAACAAGCCTTAATGGTCACTGATTATTCTCAGTTACTCAGAATGCACTGACGTTTGAGTTTACATGAACGTGCTGTGAGGTTGCGTATTATTTTATACGGATTTAGGGCGACGAGTTGGCAGAATCGTTAACATGCCAGGCGAAATGTCAAGCGGTATTTTGACTGCCGCTACGTTCTCAGTTCACGTTCCGCCGAGGTCGACTCTGCCTTTCATCTTTCCGGGGTCGATAAATTAAGTACCAGTTATTCACTGAGGTCGATGTAATCAACCATCCCTCTCCTCTCAATTTCAGGCCTTGTGCTTCTAGTAGAAAGAATTATTTTATACAGATTTAAGGTGGCGAGCTGGCAGAATCGTTAGCATGCCGGGCGAAATGCTTAGTGGTATTTTGTCTGTCTTCGCGTTTTGATTTCAAATGACGCCGGGGTCGACTTTGCTTTCATCCTTTCGGGGTCGATTAAATAAGTACCAGTTACGCACTGGGATCGATGTAATCTACTTAATACATGCCCCCAAATTTGAGTTCTTGTGCTTCCAGTTGAAAAGATTATTTCATACAGGTTTACGTACTCGAAACCATCATATGGGACTTTTTTATATATATTTTTTATTTATGCGCCCTTTTCAAGCCTAGCCAGGCTCATGGGCCCGGTTTCCCGGTTTCTGTGGCGTATCTGTTCCCCCCAGCTGGACGGGACGCCAGTCCATCGCAGCGTTACTCAAGTAACAGGAAGAGAGAGTGAGAGAAAGTTGGGGCGAAAGAGTATAACAGGGGTCGCCACCACCCCATGCTGAAGCCTCGTGGAGCTTTTAGGTGTTTTCGCTCAATAAACACACACAACACCCGGTCTGGGAATCGAAACCCCGATCCTAGGACCACGAGTCCGCTGCCCTAACCACTGGGACATTGAGCCTCCACATCATATGGTACAGGTGAACAAATAGAAAAAAAAATTAAAGGTGCTTGGCTCCAACGAACGACGCAGACGAGTGTATTCTCTACAGGAAAAGGTAGAAGAACGGGTCCTGAAAATATGTGACAGTAGAAGCTTCGCTGCTGTGAGCCACTGGCTTGGTGTCAGTGAATCTGCTATTTGTTCCATAACAAGGGCGTTGTGTAATGACCCACTTATCACTGATTAATGCATCACTGTGCTTTGGGAACCTCCGTGATAAACGAGAATAGATGTACAATGTAGTACAGAAGAACCTCGCATTGTGAGTGCCCCATCGTACAAGTAATTTGCTGTACGAGCCGAGACTCGTGCGATTTTTTGTCTTGAAGTACGAGCGGAAATCCGCAATACGAGCACACAAATCGTCCCATCTTTAAGATAATTCTCTTAATAAAACCAGTTTACTCTTTCACTCTTTTACTTGTTTCAGTCATCTGACTGTAGCCATGCTGGAGCACCGCCTTTAGTCGAGCAAATCCACCCCAGCACTTATTCTTTGGAAGCCTAGTACTTATTCTATCGGTCTCTTTTGTCGAATCGCTAAGTTACGGAGACGTAACATCGGTTATCAAGCGATGTTGGGGGGACAACACAGATACACACACACACACATACGACGAGCTTCTTTCAGTTTCCGTCTACCAAATCCACTCACATGGTTTTGGTAAGCCCCAGGCTATAGTAGAAGACACTTGCCCAACAGTGGGACTGAACCCAGAACCATGTGGTTCGTAAGCAAGCTACTTACAGCACAGCCACTCCTACGCCTTATTTAAACACAGGAAAAATACCGTTAAGCATTTAGCCCTGCGCGCTAACGTTTCTGCCTGCTCGCTGCCCTGAGTTTTCATATTTCTTTTGCATTCTCTTTTATACAATTGTGATTTTACGTGTAACTACACCTTTTCTGTTTTAAAACCCATAAGAAATTATTTTTGAGTAGTTTTGGGGGTCTAGAAAAGATTTAATTATACTTTAGTTAATGGGGAAAATTGATTTGT
>NC_043003.1:8822737-8875237 GCF_006345805.1 Octopus sinensis
TGGTGGTGGTTAGTGCGTGAGTGGGTGACTTGATGCTGAAGCTGTTTATAAATGGAAAATTTTTTTCTCCAGTAATCTTTGAATCTTAGCCAGCGCCAGCTTCTATCTTCCTCCCACCCAGCTTGTAAGCTAATTCGTTTTTTTTTTTTTTTTGAAAGAAGAAAAGAAAAGCATGAACCTCACGACTTCCTATTTTTCTTTCCCCATCATTATTGATATTTTTCCCTAAAAATAAATATATAATTGAAGGTTCCTATACGCCATTTGAAAGATACCGATGTTTAAAACTGATGCTATCGTGGTTTGACTGTTTGTTTGTAGCTGCTGTTCTGGTTCCGAGGCTATTTTTGCTTTCTGCTTTTTTTTTTTTTTATCCCCATCAGCATCACATTGGTTCGATTATACTCCAATGTCGACTTATCCACTAGCTCACTATTAACTCTTTACTCTCTTTTACTCTTTTACTTGTTTCAGTCATTTGACTGCGGCCATGCTGGAGCACCGCCTTTTAGTCGAGCAAATCGACCCCAGGACTTATTCTTTGTAAGCCTAGTACTTATTCTATCGGTCTCTATTGCCGAACCGCTAATGTTACGGGGACGTAAACACACCAGCATCGGTTGTCAAGCGATGTTGGGGGGACAAACACAGACACAAACATATACACACACACATACATATATACATATATATATATATATATATATATATATATATATATTATATACATATATACGACAGGCTTCTTTCAGTTTCCGTCTGCCAAATCCACTCACAAGGCTTTGGTCGGCCCGAGGCTAGAAGACACTTGCCCAAGGTGCCACGCAGTGGGACTGAACCCGGAACCATGTGGTTGGTAAGCAAGCTACTTACCACACAGCCATTCCTACGACTAGGAATGTTATTATAACTGTTATTGTTATTTATATCATATTCGACATTGTTCCAAATTCCACGTGTCCCCAGTTTTGTATTATCCCTATTTGTTTTGTGTTCGGCCCTTGTGGTCAATAAATATATCATTATTATTTTTTTTTCTTTCTTTCTTCAAATTTTCTTCCATTTCTCGCCGGGTGTTTTCCGTACTCCTGGGGCAGAGAAGCTCATTGTATGCATTCCCAGATTACACACGCAACATCACATGTAAAATATGTATTTAAAAAAAGGAATAAATAGATAAATTTATTATTATTATTATTATTATTATATTATTATTATTATTATTATTATTATTCAGTAGTTTTATTTTTATAGCGTGCTTTCACTTCACTACCGAGCGCATCTCTGTGTGCCTTGGGTATGTGCTGTGATTTGTTGTGATCTCTCTGATGGTTATTGTATTGAAAATGTTCTGCGTAGGATGTGTGCAGTGCCTAATAGTGCCATTTTCTGTATGTTATATGTGTTTGTAAGTCCTGGTGTTTTTGTTATGTATTTGTCTGAATATTATTTTATTATTATTATTATTATTATTATTATTATTATTATTATTATTATTATTATTATTATTATTATCATCATCATTATCATCATCATCATCACCATCATCATCAGTCATCATTATTATTATTATTATTACTATTATTATTATTATTATTATTGAGATGTCGTACTGTATCTAATATCATGATGTTCAGAGACTGAATGGATCAACTCTGAATATGCTTTTCTATGCAAGAGGAGAGAGAGCAATTGGAAGGGTGCTCTTTCCTATGCCTGGGAGATAGCAGAGTAATCCTGGATTTTTGTGGGTGTTTTACCCCAGATTACCCTAAATGGACTTCTCTGCAATTGAGGATTCTATTATTTATTTATTTAATTTCTATTATATATCGTCTGGTATATCCTTTAATGTGGTAGTGTCTCGCCTTCACTGATGTTAACCCCACATGGTTGTGCTGTAACTCGTCCTTCGATATTGCCTTACACGTCATGGCCAATAAAAGAAATCATTATTATTATTATTATTATTATTATTATTATTATTATTATTATTATTATTATTATTATTATTATTATTATTATTATTACCTAGAGAGCAGCGCATACCATCAAAGTGACACTGGGGTAAAATATATGAAGCCCAGTATACCCATCATGACTACCCGTCTGATAAGGGTACACCTGGCACATGCATCACAACCATATGCACGCGAAATAGTGATCCCATATCAAGATAAACAGCGCATGACCTTGCAGGTGGGGTCCAGTTAGAATTTCCTTCAGGTCGAGTAGCCCATCCTGCTCAAAAGGTCCTTCAACAAGATTTGTTTAAGGATGATGAACGAATTTTATTATTATTATTATTATTATTATTATTAAAGGGTAAAGACCCCCTTCGGTCATGAATGACCATGGGATTGCACCTAGAAAGTTACCCTCCTAGACACAAGTCCGGGCAAGGTTGTTTTATGGAAGGCCAGCAGTCGCCCATGCATACCAGCCTCCCCTCTCCACGCCACCAGTGTTATCCAAGGGAAAGACAAAGGTCGATACAGCTTGGCACCAGTGACGTCGCAACTCATTTCTACAGCTGAGTGAACTGGAGCAACGTGAAATAAAGTGCCTTGCTCAAGAACACAACACGCAGCCCGGTCCGGGATTCGAGCTCACAACCTCACGATCGTAAGCTCGACGCTCTAACCACTGAATTATTATTATTATTATTATTAGTGTTGTTGTTGTTGTTGTTGCTGTTATAATCATTATCATCATTATTATTATTATTATTATTATTATTATTATTATTATTATTATTATTAAGGCGGCGAGCTGGCAGAATCGTTAACAACACCGGACAAAATGTTTAGCGGCATTTCATCCGTCTCTACGTTTCTGCGTTCAAATTCTGCCGAGGTTGACTTTGCCTTTTACCCTTTCGGGGGTCGATAAATTAAAGTACCAGTGAAACACTGGGGTCGATGTAATCGCCTTAATACCCTCCTGCGAATCTTGTGCCAGGATATGAGGCTATTGTTGTTATTCTGAGTGGTTGTATTTCGTCCTTCCTATCTTGTCCTCCGTGTCCTGGGCGTTTGTGGCTAATGAAGAAATCATTAATATTATTATTTGATCAGCCTGTTCGTTCTTGAATTATTTTTTTAATGATACTATAACCATGCATCTCTCCCTCACTCTTTTCTCTTCGCTCTTCTCCCTCATCCTTCATCCCCACTTCCCCTCTCTCTCTCTCTCTCGCTTTCACTCTTTCGCTCTCTCTCTCCTCTCTCTCGCTTTCACTCTTTCGCTCTCTCGCTCTCTCTCTCTCTCTCTCTCTCTCTCTCTCTTTCTCTCTCTCTCTCGCTCGCTTGCTCTTTCTCCATCTTTCTCAATGATAAACATTATCGCACGTGAGAAAATAAATTTGACCTTTTCTAGATAAGTGTCATTCAATCAATCGGTAACCTACGTTTGCAGACAACAAAGTGTGTTGTGTGTGGTGTGTGTGTGTGTGTGTGTGTGTGGTGTGTGTGTGTGTGTATGTGTGCGTATACTCTTTTACTTGTTTCAGTCATTTGATGCGGCCATGCTGGAGCACCGCCTTTAGTCTACCCCCAGGACTTATTCTATCGGAAGGAACAGAAAATGCAACATGTTCCCGATGTCTCTTAGTAGACGTAAGTGAAATGAAATATTTATAAATACATAGGAAGAAAACTCACCACATACTTGCTTCACAAGAAATAAACACTTCGATTTCTTTCTCCTCGTTGCGTGTCCAGACATGTGTATGATATTGTGTGTGTGTGTGTGTGTGTGTGTGTGTGTGTGTGTGTGTGTGTGTGTGTGTGCGTATACTCTTTTACTTGTTTCAGTCATTTGACTGCGACCATGCTGGAGCACCACCTTTAGTCGAGCAAATCAACCCCAGGACTTATTCTTTGTAAGCCTAGTACTTATTCTATCGGTCTCATTTGCCGAACAATTGTTACGGGGACGTAAACACACCACCATCGGTTGTCAAGCGATGTTGGGGAGACAAACACAGACACACAAACATATACACACACATACATATATATACATATATACGACGGGCTTCTATCAGTTTCCGTCTACCAAATCCACTCACAAGGCTTTGGTCGGCCCGAGGCTATAGTAGAAGACACATGCCCAAGGTGCCACGCAGTGGGACTGAACCTGGAACCATGTGGTTGGTAATCAAGCTACTTACCACACTGCCACTCCCACACCTATATGTATGTATGTATGTATGTATGTATGTATGTATGTATGTATGTATGTATGTGTGCGCGTGTGTATTTATGTTTTATTTTAATCCGATCAACCCCCTTGCTACTCTCAGTGTTGCCTGTGGGTGCTCTGGGTCACGACTGCACACCCAGTGTTGTCACAGAAGAAACTCAGGATACGGAGCTCTCTTTATTTTTCTTCCAACAATAATCATTAAACGCGCGCGCGCGTGTGCATAAATATGTAAATACATATGTACGTACAAATACATATATATATATAACAGTATATATACATGTATGTAAAAATATACACACATGCATATATGTCTGTGAGTGTGTGTAAATGTATATGTATTTTAAACGTTTATGTACGTAAATATATGAGTATATATGTGTGTATGTATGTGTTTATGGATAGAGAAAGAGAGAGTGATAGATAGATAGATAGATAGATAGATAGATAGATAGATTAGATAGATAGATAGATTAGATAGATAGATAGATAGATAGATAGATAGATAGATAGATGGATGGATGGATGGATGGATGGATGGATGGATGGATGGACAGACAGATACGAAAATATATGCAAATGGAGGGTCTTTAAAGCCTTTTATAGAATTTAGAATAACTCATATTTTTCTGAAAGTGATGAGGAAACAAAGTCTGATTCTAGGTGTGCTGCAATGTAACTTGAGTATAATTTTTTTCCTCCTTTTTAGCTATTTTTCTTGTTCAGGTGTGCCGCCGAATTTTCGAAAAGAATATAAGTGTACTGCAAGTGGAAAAATGTTGCGGAGCTCTGCTCTGTACGATCCGAAACGTATTAATTGAAAATTTTATTTCCAGGCATTCATTTTCTAGAAAGTTATGAAGAAACAAAGTCGAAGTGGGAGATGCACAGATCTGTAATGAAGCTGTATTTATATTCGCTTCAAGCGATTATTCTGTGCTGATGAAGGGAAATAACGCAGAAACCACTGGTACACAGATATTGCTTTGGGCTGAGTTAGGGCACTAGCTCCCTTGTTATCAAATATGAGGACGCAGTTAGTGCGTCGAAAGCCAGTTGGAGACGATGTTTTCCTGGGGCTAAATAGCAGTAACATTCGTCTTTACGTTGGCAAATAAACTTATATTTTCTTCAATCTCTTCTTTTACGTTACACATATACACTCACACGCGCCATACTCACATACACACGCTTGCGCCCCTTAGTTCGTTGTAGTCACCATTAATTTTACCGTTATTATTGTTATCTTCCTTTCATTCAACCTCTTATTTCTACTTATCCCGCCATATTGGACCGTTGAACTCTACACAATATCTCTCTCTCCGTTTTTGTTTTTTCATTCTCTCACCAATTTTCCCTCTTAATACTTTCTTTCGAAGAGCGTAGGCTCGAAACGTAAAAGTCTTTTCCATTTTTCCCGAGCGTTAAACTAATACACCAGCTTGTTGTTCCTACACCTGTCTTAGTCTTCTGTCTTCTGTAAATTTGAACTATATACATACATACATACATATATATATATATATATATATATATATATATATATATATATATATGCATACATACATACATATGTATACATACATACCAAACGTGACCAACGGCCATCTGCCTTTTTTCTTTCACTTCCTTCTTAAAGACAAAACGTGCTTTTGTCTATGTCTTCTCAAAGATCGTTTTTCCAGCGTTCAACACTTCACCTCCTTATGGCTTATCAGTCCTCACCGTTTGTTTTTACTGTTTTGTTCTTACTGTCCTGTTTTTGTTGTCATTTTAACCCTCCGCAGAATATCCCGAATTTTATTTAATTTGCTTTGCGGGAAGGACTGTTATAACGAAGTCGCGTCTTGTCCCTACCTTCGAAACGCCGAGTAGATAAAACGGGACAACTGATGAAAGGAATGTACTTTATACTGCCTGTCTCGTTTCTCTATTTGTTTCTTTCGTTGTTCGAAAAAAAGTTTGTTTTCTATGTTTTTGTTTTTTATGTTCTCGTTGCTCATTTTGTTCACGTTTTCTATGTCCTGTACCTACATATGCATGTATACATACATATATATGTAGATATGTACATATATGTATGTATATAAACTTAGATAAACTGAGATATGTTTCGACCAAAGATTGGTCCAGGCCATGTCTAACTTAATAGCACCACCTGATAGGATTATTTGAATCCTGCTTAAGTCAAGTTTTGTTTATGGTCCATTCAAGTAGTGAGCTTTTGTTGGGTGAGTTGTATCCAATTATGGGTGGCTTATCTGGTATTCCTTGAAGGAATCTATCCAGACTCCGTTTAAAGTTGATGGGATCCTTTTCCGCTTTGATCTCTTTCGGGACAATGTTAAATAGGGCAGGGCCTGTTGAGGAAAAGAAATTATGTTGCAGTGTACATATATATATATATATATATATATAATATATATATATATATATATATATTCAAAAGCAGCAAAAATATCACAAAAACTGTTATTCAGAGTTTCACGTTCCCGTTCGTCGAACAGTTTTGTTTAGAATGGAACAGAAATGAAGTTATAAGCAAACATATACAATTAGTTGTATATGTCTGTATAATTGTATATAATTGTATATGTTTGTATTCGAGTACTATTTATTCCACCTTGTTTCACATTTATGTGCCTACTCTGGTATATATATATATATATATATATATATATATTAATAGTTATCGCAATACTAATATGGTAGTCTATAAATATAAGACTAAAGCTGTCGCTGATTAGCTCCAAGAGGCCATCGCTTCTAGCTAGCTGTTTTACACACGAACCTGCGTCCATTACAAACCTTCGAACAGGTCAGCCGCTTCACCTTGCTAGTCAGACATCTTCAGTTATGTTTCAGGGTTGTTGCCCTTTATCAATGCAGCGTAGTCAGACCCGCAGGTGTCGCTACTGACCGTCTGTTCGAAGATTTTATTTACCTAGTTACAGTGGAATACATCCACTTGTTTTCAATAATAGAAATATTAAAATTACTAAGTCTCTCTAAAGGAGATTACGGCAGCGTTACTGGATATTACCACTACGCCATATGCCCATGAGCATATGGCTACTAACCCCAAGATTCCGAGTTCGATTCCGGGCAGTGACCTGAATAATAATAATAATAATAATAATAATAATAATAATAATTAATAATAATAATAATAATAATAATAATAATAATAATAACAACAACATCGAAAATACCTTAAGAATGTAAATAATGTACATAATTCCTCATCTCTTAAATATAGAACTGTAGTACGAGCTAAGTTTAGTGCCTTAAAAAGGAGTTAATTCACTAGGTTCTATATATGTATGTATGTATGTATGTATGTATGTATGTATGTATGTATGTATGTATGTATGTATTGCCAAGTTGCCAGTCCCTGTGCTATTAGAATCCATATATGGGGGCTCATGTTAGTATCTAAGGGGCCCACCCCCTCAAATCTGGGAATTGTCTTATTCACTCCTGGAAGAATGCATTAATTATTTTAGCCTGGCTATGATTGTAGACAGTTGAAAACAACACTTTAAACAAAAATAAATTAAATGATAGCATTGTAGTTGTGGGTGGACCCTTGTAGTTGCGGGTGGGCCCCCTTAGTTTCCTGGCAACCAATATTTTTAGATTCAGTCCGTCACTGTATGTATGTATGTATATGTATACATGTATATATATATATATATATATATACTAGCTGAAGGTGACCCGCTCTACGCGCGGGTAAGAGTGTGGTTGTTACTTTCTGTTGCTTCCTTTCAGCACGTAAAAAGCACCATCCGAACGTGGCCGATTGCAGCGCCGCCTTGACTGGCTTCTGTGCCGGTGGCACGTAAAAAACACCAGCCGATCGTTGCCGCTGCGAGCCCCCCTGGCACCTGTGCCGGCAGCACGAAAAAAGCACCCACTACACTCACAGAGTGGTTGGCGTTTGGAAGGTCATCCACCTGTAGAAACACTGCCAGATCAGACTGGAGCCTGGTGCAACCTCCTGGCTTCCCAGCCCCCGTTCAAACTGTCCAACCCGTGCTAGCACGGAAAACAGACGTTAAACGATGATGATGATGATGATTCTCCCTCTTTGTTTCTCTCTCCTTTCTCTCTCACTTTCCCACTCTCTTACTCTTCCTTTCTCTCAGACTCTCCCTCGCTTTCTCTTACTCTCTATCTTTATCTATCTCTCTCCCATTTATAAACAACAAAAGATCTTGAGTAAGTTGAGAAATAAAATATTTAGAAAGATCAATCATAAATATCAGGCAATAACAACGGAAAAGTCTGCTTCAAGGCAGACAGCAAAACACTAACATTTAAAGGGACAGACGAACTTGCGAGCTGAATAAAAATAATAAATATTGGAAACCAAAGTTTGAAAGGATAGAATTTGAGGATAGTAGAGTCACCACCATGGCTGGACTTTCTTAACGACGGACAGCACGTATTGACAGTTTAACGGCTGGCGTAAAATTTTGACTTGATGTAAAAGAAAATCCCTAAACACCAATTTTTGAATTGATTCTTTCTCACGACAGTAGACTCACCATGGCAAGCATTCAAAACTTCTTCATCATGGACGGCAACACATTGACGATTAAAAGGCTGGCGCAAATTTTTTAGCTTGATGTAACAGATAATTGCTAAACACCCGCTCCTTTAAATTTTAATCCCCTTCCAGCCCCATTTAGACTCCTTTTCACATTTTGGTTAATATAACCCGATTTCATTCGGGTCTACTGGGACCACTTTTTATAAGATGAAGAATTTTGTCCTAGAGATCACGCCTTTCATTTGAGGAAAAAATAGTTGTCATGCAAATTTGCCAGCACTTTTAACATAGGTGTGCATATTTTCAGCTCAACCGACCACATAATGCACACATTATATATATATATATATATATATATATATATATTATATATATATATATATATGTATGTATATATGTGTGTGTGTGTGTGGGTTGGAGTCTCTCTCATACGTGAGCGTTGACGCTGAATTCTACTGGTAAGCAGGTAAACCTTGTCTTTGTTGAAATAGTTGTGAGCTGCTGGAGTTATTTCTCTGACGGGTAATAAGAATTTCCATATCCTCCGAGGAAACGAACTGTTGACCCAGACAATTAGAATTAATTTTAATAAAAGCATCAATTTAAGAAAAAATAATAAAGTAGTAAAAAATGAAAATTTTGGCACGAAAAATTTGCAGGGTTCTAAATAAATGTTAAAATGTAATAGATACGAAAAACCTATGTTATCACCAGAACACGAACGCTGGTTGGTGTGTTCTGTTTGTATTTGGTCGATCGGCACGTTGACAGGTAGACAGTAGAATGCGATGGCGATGGCGATGGAATTTTGTTTCTCTCTATGAATGCAGACAGATACATAGAGTGAGTGAAAATGTGCTGGGAAGAGAGGAAATAGCGAGAGTGAGTTGAGGAAGACAAATACATTAAATAACGGGAGTGGAATTGTCAAAGTTATAAATTAGGGGAGTTAGAGGGGAATGGAGGAAATAGTGTGAGTGAGGAAGATGGCCCCTAGCAACCACACCTTTTAAGATAGGGATTTCTAAGGTAGCCCACGGGCATCGTCACCTCATTTTACATGTCCCTGTAAATTTTGGAGCGAATCGGACGGGATGTAGTGGCATTGAAAGTGAGCCAAGCGGTAAAAACGCATTTCAGTTTTATATATATATATATATATACATACATATGGGGAGGGAGTCTTTGGGCATGTTTTTGTCCCCCATCCTTTGTCCCCAACCGGTCTTGGTTTGCTTGCGTCCCCGTAACATAGAGACTGATAGTATACGTACCCGACTTTAAATGAAAAACAAATCTTTGAGTCGACTCGTTCGACTAAAGTCCTTCGAGGCGGTGTTCCAGCATGGCCGCAGTCCAATAAGTAAAGCAACCGAAAAATAAAGAGGGTCAGTCTAGCACTCCTCAAAGATCAGATCCTGCTCTGTAAGTTCATTGGAAGTAGAACCATTCCTTTAAAGAAATGTCTTAGATAACACTAAGATATCAATCGCTGCAGGCAAAGATGAAGTCTCAACACAGCCGCTTCGAGATGCGAGAAATAACAGTCAAATTTACTTTAAAGTAAAAAAAAGTCAAAATTTGACCCTGAATAATAAAGGTGGTGTCGTGACTGGAATACTTTTTCATAATGGGTCTGCTCAATCAGGACTGACCTGGGGTTAAATGATTACAAGTGTAACAATAATATTTTAGCCTTTAATGATTTTATCACAACGAAGTCACGAATTGAATTGATGTCTGACGTCCAATCTTATCTCGATCTCACCTTCTCTTCTCCCTCTCCTTTACTAATTCTCTCTCACCCGTTTCACTCTGTCTCTCTCTGTCTCTCTCTGTCTCGATCTCTTTATCTATCTCTCTATATCCGTCTCTGTACCACTTTCTCTCTCTCTCTCTCTGTCTCCATCTCTCAGTCCTAAGCATCTCTATCACTCTGTCTCTGTCTCACTTTCTTTCTCTCTCTCTCTCTCTCTCTCTTTTATTGACTCTCTCTTTCACTCTCTGAAACTGTATGTCATCTCTCTCTCTCTCCCACTCTCTCTCCCTCTCCTTCACTCATTCTCTCTCTCACTCTTTCTCTTTCACTCGTTCTCTCTTTCTCTTTCACTCGTTCTCTCTTTCTCTTTCACTCGTTCTCTCTTTCCCATTCTCTCTCTCCCCTTGACTCTCTCTTAGTGTCTCTGTCTCCGACTCTCTCTCATTTTCTCCCTCTGTCAGTCTATCTATTCGCCTCTCTCTCTCTCTCTCACTTTGTCCCTCTTTCTCTCTCTCAAACTGTCTGTCTGTCTCTCTTTCTCTTTCTTCTCTTGTCAGTCTATCTGTCCCTCCCTCTCTCTCTCTTTCGTTGACTCTCTCTTTCCTGTATCTCTCTCTTTCACTCGCTCTCCCCTCTCTCACTCATTCTCTCCCTCACTCTTCCACTCATACAGTTTTTCTCATTTCTTCTCTCTCATTCACCCTCTCTGTGTCCCTGTCTCCGTCTCCCCCCTCTCTCTCTCCCCTCTCTTTCTCTCTTTTACTTCTATGCTTCTACACTTTACACTACCTCCATATCACCTTGTTCCTTTCTCTCTTTTTGCCCTTTCCATTCGTTGTGTATGTGTGTGTGTGTATATGTATGTGTATGTATGCGTATGTGTATGCATGTATGTGTATGTGCATGTGTGCGTATGTGTTGTGTATGTGTATGTATAAGTGCAAGTACGTTCGCTTGTATGTGTGTGTGTCAGTGTGAGTGTACGTGTGTATCTATCTTTGTTTCTCTTTTCTCTTCTTTCTTTCTACTCTATATATTATAGATACACTAGAATTAATACAGTGCATAATTAATATACGCACATACATACATACACACAACACACTTATAACTATATAAATATATATATATGTGTGTGTGTGTGTGTGTGTGTGTGTGTGTGTGTGTGCGTATGCGTGTGCGTGTGTGTATAAGTTTGTATATATTTATGTCTACATAAATGTATGTAGTTGTGCTATGTATGTGTACGTATACAGATACGTTTGTATAAATATATGTATCTTATATACATATTTGTGTGTGAGTGAGTGTGTGTAAGTGTGTGTCGGGTGGATGTGTATAAGGGGTGGATGTGTATTCAGGGGCTGGTTTCTAACAAAGAAACAAAACTTCCATCACTGGAATCTGGAAAATAACTAAACCTGTTACATGTTGAACTTTAGAAAAGCCTTCTGTGTGTGCGTGTGTGTGTGTGTGAGTGTGAGTGTGTGTGTGTGTGTGTGTGCGTGCGTGCGCGCGTATGTATGTATATATGTATGTTTTTAGATTCGGCGTTTATGAAATGCGTTGCACGAAAATCTAGGCCTTCAAACACTTATGTAACTATGCAACTATTAATAAATGTGTATGTGTGTGTGTGTGTGTGAGAGAGAGAGAGAGAGAGAGAGAGAGTTGGAGGGAGAAAGTGGTGGTGCGTGCGTGTGTATATATATATATATATATATATAAAATACAAAATGGGACAAGAACGCAAAACATCCAGACAGGTGATACAAAAAAGGGACAACAAAACATCCGCATAAATAATACAAAGATAAAAGAAGGGCGGGTCATTCGGGGTTTTCTTTCCTCAGTCGAGTTTCAGATTATCTTTGCAATTTCGGCTGGTTATACTCGAGATTACTCCAATCTGGCCAACCCCAAGGGAAAACTAAGCTAAGTGCAATAGATTCCTTGGAAGAAAGCAGCGAATGTATACATAAACAAGGACGGGAAAAAAAAGGACAGTGTTACACAAATACAATAAAAATAATAACAGGACATAACAGGTGTCTTTCGACTAAGGACGAATTAAATTAAGATGGCGTGTGTGGAAGCCTTACAACAGGGCTACGTATGTATTTATGCATATACAGGTATATGGTGGTGCTCCAGCATGACCGCAGGTGCATATCTGAAACGAATAAAAAGAAAGGTAGACGGAAATTGAAAGAAGCCCTTCGTATATGTGTGTGTGTGTTTATGTAACTGTCTCCCCATCATCGCTTGACAACCGATTTTGTTGTGCTTACGTCCACGCAACTTAGCGGTTCGGCAAAAGAGCACGACAGAATAAGTACTAGGCTTACAAAGAATAAGTCCTGGGGTCGATTAAAGAATAAAAGAATATATATAATATGTTTCAGTCATTTCACGGCGGCCATACTGGAGCACCGCCCTTAGTCGAACAAATCGACCTCAGGACTTATTCTTTGTAAGTTTAGTACTTATTCTATCGGTCTCTCTTGCCGAAGCGCTAAGTTATGGGGACAAGCACAGACACACAAACATTTCGAATATATATATATATACGAGGAGCTTCTTTCAGTTTCCGTCTACCAAATCCACTCACAAGGCTTTGGTCGGCCCGAGGCTATAGTAGAAGACACTTGCCCAATGTGTCATGCAGTGGGACTGAACACAGGACCATGCGATTGGTAAGTAAAAGCAAGGTAGTTACCATACAGCTACTCCTGCAGCTATATGTATATATGTATATATATATGATAAATAAAATATATGCATACATACATACATATATGTACGTACCTACATCTACATGTATATATACATGCATATATAAATATATATACGTGAGTACAGGACGCCACAAATAGACGTAGAACTCAACGAGGAACGAAAACGTAAAAACAAACAGGGAAACGGACTTTTTTTAACAACGAAAAAAAACAGAGTACAAAACAAACTACACAAGGAAAATTCCCCTTCATCAGCTGTCCCTAGTTCAACTCCATGCGTGTTTCGAAGGTGAGGACAGAACACGACTCGTCGAACTAATCCTTCCTGCGAAAGAATTAAATAAAATTCCTTTGCAGAGGGGTAAAAACAAGGAAAGAAAAAAAATGTGACAAAAACAGGACGTAAAAACAATACAAATAAAAAACAAATACAAAATAAGAATACAAAAACAAAAAAATACAGTACAAGAAGGAATAAAAACAGGACAGGAAACCAATGAGGGCCTTTAAGCATATATATATATATATAAATTAATGTAGGGTATCTAAGAGATACCAACACGCTGGAAATAACAGTCAAAACTTGACGCTAAAACCACATTAAATGTTCATACAGTACCAGGAGAGAAGACAGAGAGACAAAATAAACTACCAAAAAAGAAAATTACTGGATAATTCCAGATCCCGGATTTCTGAATCTTCTCTCCTGGTTGTGTATGAACATTTAATGTAATTCTGGAGTTAAGTTTTAGCTGCTATTTCCAGCGTGGTGGTATCTCTAACCCTAAATTATAATTTTAAATAATTATTACCTTTGAAGATTTTTATTCCATGCTGGCACCTGATAAGATCGGTATTTAAATATCGATCTTATCCATATATATAAATAAGGATAAGATCGATATATTATATATATATATATATATATATATAATATTATAGGAGAGATAGAGAGAGAGAGAAGAGAGAGAGTTATGGTGATGCAAAGAAAAATAAAACTCACAATATGAGTATATATATATATTTATTAAGATTAACAGAAGCAAGAGTGACTCAAGGCCCGAGAGTTTCGTGCGCTAGCACTTATGCATATATACACTTATCATGCACACACACACACACACACATATAATAATATATATATATATATATATATATATATATATACACACTCGTATATATATATATATCTACTCGCATACATGTGATTATAGCATACACCACGCTTTCGCTAATTGTTTTTCAATACAAACACCTAAACACCCGGATACACACATGCATATATACGCACACCTATATACACACTATTTTCATCTTATGGCATCGAAATACCAATCTCTGTGTAACAGTTTATCGCATATTTCTGCTCTCCCCGTTCATTGACCAGCGACCATCAGCAGCAGCAAGCATCCAACTCCTTTCCTCCTTCCCTCTTCTTCTTCCTCCTCCAACTCCTCCTCACCATCATCCTTGCCTATGTCTCCGCCTCCGTCCGTCCGCCACACCATCCCTTACTACAACAACTTCTCCCTTGCTATTTCCGGTCGAATTTCGATCCCTTCCTACAGATATAGCTCTCCCCATCTCTCTCCGTCTCACTCTCACCATCTCTCTCTCCCTTTCTCTTTCTCTCTCTCTCGCTCTCTCTCTCTCCCTCTCTCCCCCCTCTCTCCCCCTCTCTCTCTCGCTCTCTCTCTCCCTCTCTCTCTCTCCCTCGCTCTCCCTCCCCCTCCCTCTCTCCCTCTCTCCCCCCCTCTCTCTCTCTCGCTCTCTCTCTCTCCCTTTCTCTGTCGTTCGCTTCATTTCATTCTTTACTATATATATATATATATATATGTTCTTTCCTCTCCATTTCTCCTTCGCAATTATCATTCGTTAATTATTATTATCAATATTATCATTATCAATTTATTCATTGTGCCTCGTACTTCTTTTTTTCATTTCGCGCGCACATTCATGCTTATGGACGCATGCGGATTCATTATCGCTGCTCCCTTCTTTCTCTCTTTCCCTTTCTCTCTCTCTCTCTCTCTCTCTCTCTCTCTCTCGATTATATAATATTCATATATATGTAACATGCATGCATGCTTATACGCACATACATATACTTATGTGTATATATATAATGTATAATGATATATCTAGATATATATACATACACATAATATATATATATATATATATATATATATATATATATATATATATTATATATATAATATATTTATATTATATACATATATATATATATATATATATATATATATATATATATATCACGTGATCACGTGACCGACCAGACCATCAGATGTTTGTTACACATCGCTGGTCACAATGCTTCGCATTGTTTTTAGCCTTCGAATGACGCCACCCCGCTGGCTAAGCGAGCAGGCAATATATATATATATATATGTATATATATATAATTATATTCTATATATATATATTATATATCTATTATATATATATATATAAGTATGTATATATATATATATATAATACACACACACACATATATATACTACATAATCAATATATAATATATGTAATTATGTATAATATGTATATAGATATATATCTATATCTACATATATACACATACAATATAATATATATAGTATATAAGTATATATATATATATGTATTTATATATATATATATAGATATATATATTATATATATAATATATATATATATTATATCTAGATATATATATATATATAGTATAAATATATACTATACCATATATATACATACATATATACACATACGTACATGCGTATGCATACATATATACATATATCTATGTATGTGGATATATATATATAATAATATATATATATATATATATACTATATCTATATCATATATATCTATATATATATATATGTATGTATATATAGAAGGGGAGAAAGAGAAGACAAACAAAGACAGAGACAGACAGACAGACAGACATATATTCCTAATTATAAGGCAATCAGGCATTTCTTTCAATTCCTCATCGCCATCATCGATGTTATACGTACAGCGCTTCTTGTTAAATAGTCATCGTCTCGGCTTTTCCATGTGATCTCTGAGAGCAACAACCAGCAGCAGCAGCGGTCGCAGCAGCAGCAGCAGTCACAGCAGCTGCAATTCTGTTCCTAGCAGCAACAATGCCAGCAGCAGCATCAGCACCAACTGAAGCAGCAACAATGCTGTCGATGAGAACAATAGCGGCGGCAACAATAATTTTCTTTTATCTAACATAAAAGGCCGATCCTACAAAGAAAGAGGATTTTTAGCTAATTACGTCAAATGTAACGTATTACTGGTACCTATTTTAACGATCGCCCCCCGTGGAGATTTGAACCTGAAGCGGTCAGGCGTGAAATTTAATGTTACCCTGCTAAACACTTTCGTTTCTTTTGTCATTATGTAATAGTATAATGTAAGACAGCGATCTGGCTGAAACGTTAGCGTACCTGACGAAATGTTTAGTGGTATTTCGTCTGCCGCTACGTTTTGAGTTCAAATTCCGCCGAGGTCGACTTTGCCTTTCATCCTTTCGGGGTCGATTATATAAGTACCAGTTACGCACTGGCGTCGATGTAATCGACTTGATCCGTTTGTCTGTCCTTGTTTGTCCTCTCTGTGTTTAGCCCCTTGTGGGTAGTAAAGAAATAGGTATTTCGTCTGCTGTTACGTTCTGAGTTCAAATTCCGCCGAGGTCGACTTTGCCTTTCATCCTTTCGGGGTCGATAAATTAAGTACCAGTTACGCACTGGGGTCAATGTAATCGACTTAATCCGTTTGTCTGTCCTTGTTTGCCCCTCTATGTTTAGCCCCTTGTGGGCAGTAAAGAAATATATTGAACCCGAAACTATTGTCTCTGTGTGTATATGTGTGTGGTTGGGAAGCGACTTTCTAAATTGCACAGCTATGCCTGCACCATTTTCTTTCCAGTTTTTATTTTCAAACAGAGCAAATAAATTTATTTTGCCTACGTAGATTAAAAAAACAACAACAACAAAAACCAATAAAATCTCGCTCAGTGAAACGATGCAGTTCTCCCATAACAACGTCCGAATGATTATTTCATATAACCGCCAGACATTGTACTCAAAAACCTGATGTATCGAACTACATAGACTTCGTGTATATTAGATTGAGTAGATTTCAGTACAAGTTATTGGGTATAACGGCTGAATGAATGGAGAGTTGATAAAAAATTTAATAGGTTCCACGCAAAATTTGCATATTGGTCATATGCTGTCCATTTTCTAACTGAAAATATCATGGTGCATTGGTGCTCAATGCTTCTCTAAACAGCATGTGTGCATATATATGTTTATATCTGTATATGATTGTATACATGCACACACATATATATATAGATACATACACATATGGTTGTGTGGGTTAAAAAGCTAGTTTTACAACCGCGTGGTTTGGGGTTTCAGTTCCATTGACAGCACTTTAGACAAGTTTTTTCTTCCGTAGTACCGGACGAACCAACCATTGCTTTGAGTGGGAATTCGGTAGACCCCACAACGCTTTTCTTTTTCTTTCTTTCTTTTTTCTTTTTTGAAAACCTGTTGCTTAATCTAACGCTCTCTCTTGCCGAACCGCTAGGTTACGAGGACGTAAACACATCAGCGCCGGATGTCAAGCGGTGTTGGGGGACAAAGATAAGCACAAACACACACACACATACGACAGGCTTCTTTTAGTTTCCGGCTACCAAATCCATTCACTGCTTGACAGTCGGTGTTGGTGTGTTAACATCCTCGTAACTTAACACTTCGACAAAAGAGACCGATAGAATAAGTATCAAACTTAAAAGAAAAATTAAGTACTGGGGTCGATTCGCTCGACTAAAATTCTTCAAGGCAGTGCCCCGGCATAGCCGCAGTCTAATGACCGAAACAAAGATAGCAGGGCCTTTATCCTTTTTAAAACTCGGATATTTATAAAGAATCCATTAATTCTTTGTTACAGATCCAGTTTATAATTGGTATATTACAATTCACTAGCAAGAAGATTGCTGCTGTTTGTTCCTTCTCGAGCCATGCCTGGCTCATAAGGGCCGGTTTCCCGGTTTCCTTGACGTATAGGTTCCCCACCTGGACGAGACGCCGGTCCATCGCAGGTGAGCTGCAAGATGCAGGAGGAAAGAGTGAGAGAAAGTTGTGGCGAAAGAATCAGCAGAAGTTTGCCATTACCTTCTGCCGGAGCCGCGTGGAGCTATGAAAACATAGGGGTCATTTTCATAGCATTTTTTCCGATGGCCGGATAAATGAAGAGATGGCGGCGTGGATTTCCACCTCGGCATCCGAAACTCGGAGTTTTATCAGGGCTACCGATTAATTGACACTTATTACATTTACAGATAAATTCCTCTATTTACATAATATCGAGGTCTCTTTCATTCTTTTGTTGTGTTACCATTTTTATCAATATATATATATATAACCAAGAAAGTTAGAGGTTGTGAATCCAACCAACTAAGGGATAATATCTATCTAATATACTGCTGGTAGAATACCCAATTATTGATACACAAGTGTTTTTTTATTGCATTGCAATTACATTACCTAGTGTACGAAATGGGTGAAGGTAAAGAGATATTTTACCATTAGTTTATATAGCAATAAGAAAATGGAGGGGATCAAGAGGTGGTAGTCATCAACTTTTAGATATTATATTTTGTTAACTTATTTATTTATTTATTAAACTGATAATTACAATAATATACATACATATAACATAAATAGAGTTAGCATAATATAATATCTAAAAGTTGATGAACCACCTATTGATCTCCTCCATTTTCTTATTGCTATATTTATGTATATATATATATATATATATATATATATATATTATATATATATATATCTATATATATATATATATATAATATATATATATATATAATATGGGGTTGGGGGAGTATGTGTGTTTCACGGATTCAATTTGAATTGCAGCTTTTACGAAGAATCGATTGTCGGAAATATAGAGTCGCTGTCCAAAGTCCATGACCACAGCAATTGCCCATGACGGACATTTTCACTCGAAATTTTGCCCAAAACAGTGGGCGATTACTGCAGTCACCTGACCGATTCGAAAGTACGTCATCGTAAAATATAAGCAACAACAGAAGTCAAAGGTTAATGCATACAGGACAAAGATAAAGGAGAACAAGCTTAATTGGTAGAGGAAGAAAACGGGGATAGTAACGAAATATGTTTACAATCGGCGAAGAAAGATAGGAGATGACATGAATACACTGAATGGTTAATAACTATGCGAAATTGAGAAGTTAGCACACGCAGTGGCATAATATGTACTTTGTAGATAATAACAATGGCAAAGAAAGTGATACAAAAACGAGCAAGAGAAAGCTAGTGAAGTAACTTCACAAAGATGTTTCTTTGTTTCTTTATACTTTTTCGAGAAGTATTTTTCAGGCCAGTGATTTGATTTGAGGTCGTGTGTTGAAACAAATACAATTGCAGCGTGGAAAATACCCATTAACTATTCAAAAACACACAAAGACTATTTAAATTTATTTGGTAGATAACTTATTATTTGGCGTCAAAACGTTTCGTCGCACCAACTGCGACCTGATCACTGACACGATTCCACTGCATCTGGCTTGTGATGAAGTTGTTGGTTAGTATACAGGGTGTCTATAAATTATCTTTAGAATTTGGAAATTTCAGGGGGGAAAAAAATAAGGATAACTCAACAAAGTTTATTGAAAAACATAAGGAAATAAAATGTTATTAGAAGCATCCGAACATTTCCACGCAGGTTCCATTACTTGCATACGCGACGGCGGCGGCGGTGGTGGTGGTGTCAGTGGCAGTGGTAGTGGCGGTAGTAGCAACGGTACAACTGATGATGCTAATTGCAATTAAATGACGGTTAATTAGTACTAAAGTTAATGTATCGAGCTCGCTGGTCAATTGAAAAAAAAAAGGATTGATTCAGTTGAGTATAGGTCTATCCTCGTTTATCACGGGTATTGAATGAATCAGCGATAAATGAATTATAGAATAAATAATTAAAAGTAGTTTCCGTTCCGAGACACCAAGTTATCCTGAATATTGTAGGTGGTCGCCGAGGCACGTTTCTGCGGCACAAGCGCAATCTGTGACTGATTACCGACCCATGTTACCACAGATCAATTTCTGATAAGTGTAACACGGTTCACAATTGCCCCACCGTGTTATCTCGGATCAGTGAGGAATGAATCAGAAATAAGCAAAACAGCATATAATAGACAGAAAAGTCCGTGCAAATGTTCTGTTCTTCTTGATGATTCTTCAAATTCCTTGAATTTTTTATTGGCATCGAAGCAAACAGATTCATTTACAATTGGGATAGTCTCCAATATTTCCGTTTCTTTCAAATACTCTGCAAGCAGTAAGTCACCATTTCGAGTTTGTTTTATCTTTTACTTCTCGTCTTGTAAGATATTTATGGTAACCAAAAGCAGATGTTTCTAGATTAACACTTTGAACTTCATGCTAAATTAATTTTCCACCCCCAGAGTAAAGAGTCTTAGAAAAATCCACTCCTCAGTTTTCCTGAGTGCACTTTTAGAAGGACGTGCAACCAATTCGGCATCTTGAATTTTCAAACTTCTTGGACCAGAAACATATTTAAGTAACCCTAAAATTTTTATTTGTCTCCTTGAAAAATAATAAATAATTCAGCATTCCTTTAATGACGTTGCCAAAGGAATATTGCGCGGTTGTTAATAGTTGAAAGAGACTTCAGTGGTCAAAGTATTTCCTTCTCTTGAACAAAGGCCCTTTAGTGTCACCTCAAAAGGGACGACACACAGTGACGATGCCTTTAAAATTCCCCATTTCTTTGAAATAATAGTCTCTGTGAATTGAATTACACTTAACGCTCTTGCTTTCGGTCCAGGATCGTCTTGATTCCTTTACGGTTAACTCGGCATTTAACAAAATCTTGGAGCATCTTATTTTTCAAACAAAGCATCCAAGCAGTTCGACGAATTTTCCTTCTTCCTTTATATTTTTCTCCCTTTTTTGCTTTTTCAGCAGAGAAAGCCCTCTTGAAAGGATGGAATAATTACCGGTTCTTCAAGTTCCAAAACGGGATTCTTAATTCTTCATTTGAACCATCAACGTCTTCAATTTCATATAAAACTTCACTGAACGCAGCTTTAACAACTTCGACTTCATCATTGTCACTTTCCGTGTTCTCTTCTATTGATTCTTCAATAAAATCTTGTTTATGATGTTCAATTTGCAATCTCTTTTTTTTTTTCTTTTTTCAAAAATAAAATTGGGAGTTTTAGCTAAATCGACTGCATGCGCTAAACATTGCCGATGCCAGGACAAAATTTATCTCCCAAAACCCTGCCATAACATGCAAACACAATATACTATGAAGTATACTAAATTTCTTTTTTTTTTTTTATAAGTCAGTACCACGCAACTGGTACTTAATTTATCGATCCTGAAAGGGTGAAAGGCAAAATCGACCTCGGCGGAATTTGAACCTAGAACGTAAAGATAGACGAAAATGGGATTTATTTATTGACAGCAAGCTACATCCATGCATAGATCAGAATTGGGCCCCTAGACCTATGTGGTCTCCACCCCCGGACAACTGCCCAATGTGGCCCAGCCTTGAGACGATACTGAATTTAGCGTGTCTGCATATGTATATATGTATTTATATACATATGTTATGCATGTATATAATGGTCTCTATCTTAAGCACAAGACCATCAGCTTTGAAGGGAGAGTGATTAATTAATATCATCGACACCAGTTCCGGTTGGATACCGTGTTTTATCAACACCGAAAAAAGTTCTGTGTTAGAAACCCCCAACGAAATTTGAACTCAGAACATAAACAGCAGGAACGAATGCTGCAAAGCTTCTTTTTTTTTTCGTACTGGTAATGTGAACCTTCTATTATTTACACTGGAAAGAAGGCGGCAAACTGGCAGAACCGTTAGCATTCCGGACAAAATGCTAATCGGCATTTCGTCTCTCTTTATGTTCTGAGTTCAAATTCCACCGAGGTCGATTTTGCCTTTCATCCTTTCGGGGTCGATTAAATAAGTACCAGTTACGCACTGGGGTCGATATAATCGACTTAATCCGTTTGTCTGTCCTTGTTTGTCCCCTCTGTGTTTAGCCCCTTGTGGGTAGTAAAGGAATAGGTATTTCGTCTGCCATTATGTTCTGAGTTCAAATTTCGCCTAAGTCGACTTTGCCTTTCATCCTTTCGGGGTCGATGAAAGATCAGTCAAGTGATGGGAAGTCGATGTAATCGAATTTCCCCTTCCCTTAAAACATTCCAGCCCGGTGCCAAAATTTGAAATCTTTGTTTCCATTGAAAAGTAAATTAAAGTGTTCCGTCTTATTGGTTTCAAATTTTGACACAAGGCCAGCAATTTTGGGAAATGGCGGTAGTCGAGAACTGGTATTATTTTATTAACTCTAGAGCTCAACTGGTGCTTATTTTATCGACACCGGAAGGCAAAGTCGATCTCAGCGGCATTTAAACTCAGAACGTAAAGGCAAACGAAATACCTATTTTTTTACTACCCACAAGGGGCTAAACACAGAGAGGACAAACAAGGACTGACAAACGGATTACGTCGATTATATCGACTCTAGTGCATAACTGGTACTTATTTAATCGACTCCGAAAGATGAAAGGCAAAGTCGACCTCAGCGGAATTTGAACTCAGAACGTAGCGGCAGACGAAATACCTATTTTTTTACTACCCACAAGGGGCTAAACACAGAGAGGACAAACAAGGACAGACAAAGGGATTAAGTCGATTATATCGACCCCAGTGGGTAACTGGTACTTATTTAATCGACCCCGAAAGGATGAAAGGCAAAGTCGACCTCGGCAGAATTTGAACTCAGAACGTATCGGCAGAGGAAATACTACTAAGCATTTCACCCGGCGTGCTAACGTTTCTGCCAGCTCACCACCTCGTGCTCTGTCATTAATTCATTCCTAATGAGAAACATTCATTAATCATATGTGGGTATAATGTGTGTGTGTGTGTGAGTGAGTGTGTGTGTGTGTTCAAGGAATAGGAATACCTCTTATATAATGTTGAAAGATGTCAGAACTGTATGGGAACTATGTCAAAATTTGCAATTCCCAACAAAAACGAGTGCTTCACACCATCCACACATTGACATCAAATAACCCAATTATTTCAGAGCTAAACAATAAACTAGTTATTTGTTGTTTCTGGTGAGACCTCCGAATCAATTCATGATTTAAATAGACCATATATATTTGTGCGTGTGTGCGCGTGTGTCTGTGTGCGCATGTGTGTGTGTTGTTCGAATAAATCAAGTTATACAGGGGTGAGCAAAAGTAGCTATACAGTTGCTTAATAAGAGAAGAATGATCTTTTCGTTTCTCTATTTCTGTTTTAAACCTAAGAGGTTCATAAGTCGACTAAGGGATCTGCGAGAGATGTCTAGTTCACTGGAAGCCCTCTTTTTATTATTCATTATTTCTGGGGAGTCTGAGTGGACGCTTGGGTCACAAACGTTTCATTTTCTTCATTGGCAACACTGACCATTGACCACTTTTCTGTACGTTACAGATGGACCTAGTCTGCTCAAATTGTTAGAAACGATCACGAAAGTACAGTTCCCAAAATGACTGCAGAGTTTTATGACCACCTCGAGAACCCAGTTTCCACAAAAACTGTTCGCCGGGTGCTTCGCAAAGCCGGATTTCATGGGAGGGCTGCAATCAGAAAACCACTACTTTCAAAAACAAACATTGCAAAGCGTTTAGAGTGGACTAAAAACCTGCAGAATTGGTCCCTAGAGCAGTGGAAGAATGTTATTTTCCCGGACGAGTCATCCTTTACTTCCTATCCGACCACCGGTCAAGTATATGTGTGGAGACAGCCAAAAGAAGCATTTGACCCAGACTGCCTTCTTCCAACTGTTAAACATGCAGGAGGATCTGTGATGATCGGGGGTGGGGGCTATATCTTGGAAATCCGCCGGCCCAATAGTTTCCCTTCATGGCAGACTTAATAGTCAAGACTATTTAAGTATTTAATCTGATCAAATTCATCCTATAGTTGCGGAACTGTTTCCGGAGGGAAACGCAATCTATCTTTCAGGATGATAATGCACTAATCCACACGGCTAAAGTTGTTAGTGAATGACACGAGGAACATTCTAGTGAAGTTGAATATCTTATCTGGCCAGCACAGGCCCTAGGTCTCAATATTATTGAACATTTATGGTGCATTTTAGAAAAACAAGTAAGGAGTCGATATCCTCCACCATCATCACTACAAGAACTGGAGACTGTTTTAGCTGAAGAATGGACAAAAATACCTTTGGAAACAATTCAAACTCTGTAGAAGTCCTTAGCTCGTAGAATTCAAGTTGTAATTACTGCCAAAGCTGTCTTACCCTATATTAAAATAAATTCGTTTGAAATTTGAAGGTGTTTCCATTATTTTGTCCAACCCCTGTATCTATCTATCTATCTATCTATCTATCTATCTATCTATCTATCTATCTATCTATCTATCTATCTATCTATCTATCTATATATACTCTTTTACTTGTTTCAGTCATTTGACTGCAGCCATGCTGGAGCACCGCCTTTAGTCGAGCAAATCGACCCCGGGACTTATTCTTTGTAAGCCCAGTACTTATTCTATCGGTCTCTTTTGCCAAACCGCTAAGTGACGGGGACGTAAACACACCAGCATCGGTTGTCAAGCAATGCTAGGGGGACAAACACAGACACACAAACATATACACACACACTTATATATATACATATATACGACAGGTTTCTTTCAGCTTCCGTCTACCAAATCCACTCACAAGGCATTGGTCGGCCCGGGGCTATAGCAGAAGACACTTGCCCAAGATGCCACGCAGTGGGACTGAACCCGGAACCATGTGGTTGGTTAGCAAGCTACTTATCACACAGCCACTCCTGCGCCATATATATATATATATATATATATATATATATATATATATATATATATATATATATATATATATTATATATATATATATATATATAATATAATAATATATATATATATATCTTTCTGTCGGTCTTATTACATACATGCATACATTTCAATTTTGTGTTTCGTTAATTTATGTAATTTAAATAACGTTGGAAAGTAATTTAAAATAACTTCAATAAATTAAAATTAATGGAGGAAAAAAAAAGACGAAGGAATTTATCTCACAACTCAATAAATACCTGAATATTGTTACACAACATTTTTGCATGTCTTTTCCATTACTAAGAACAGACTGCAGACATTACTGCACACCTAAACACACACACAACACACACACACCACACACACAGTACATTGACACGACGCATATACATATACGCGCACAAAACCTTTACCACACGTATTATATACACGCATGCGCACATGCGCACACAGTCACACAGAGGCTGCAGTAAATGTCTCTTATGACAATTATATGTCCTCGCATTACGTTGCTTTCCTGAACACTTACTCATGGCATCTCACATTTCTATTGAATCATTTGTGTATGTAAAGTATGTATCTGCAGCTATTTTATGCATGCACTTTTTTATACTCTCTCTCTCTCACTCTCTCTCTCTCACACACACACACACACACACACACACACACCACACACACACACACACACACACTCACTCACATACAAACACACTTTTTCTCTACAAACTTGTGCACCCAACAAGCCAACCTACCAACCTACAGACCTACCTATCTCCAAAACAGGACGTACAAATCTTCCAATGTGGCTGTGGTAAGAAGTTTGCTTCCCTTCCATATGGTTCCGAGTTCAGTCCCACTGCATGGCACCTTGGGCAAATGTCTGTGGGTAGATTTGGTTGACAGAAACTGAAAAAATCCCGCTGTATATAAATATATATCTCTGGACCTTACATTCATATATATATATATATATAATCAAAATAAGCAACAAGAATATCTTCGGTAATTTGGTACGATCGTTTCACGCTACATCATTTTATTAAACATTGTAAGTATTACAACAGTTTTAAAATGTTGAGCAATCATCAGCTATTTATAGAGGTTTTCCATTAATACATATTTTCATATTAATTGATAACATTATAAAGAAGGTAGATATATTTATAAATATAATCGGTGTGCATTCAAAGTAGTAATTTTACAAAACCGATATGCTTCTAAATCTCTTTAACAATTCACAATAATGACTTTTATTACTTTTATTCCTACCTCAGTTCATCTAATTGTATATATATATGTCGTTATTTTCATAAAAAGCCTTTACTTTTTTTTGATTTCCAATGTGCATTTTCACTTCTTTTTTATTTTTTATTTTCCCCTTACATTTCCACGTGTAGTTCTATTTTCTTTTTGTAACATATTTCTATTATAATATATATATATATATATATATATATATATATATATATATATATATACGTGCGTGTGTGTCTTTGTATCAGTATTTGCCCACCACCACTGCTTGATAACCGGTGTTGGTGTATTCACGTTCCCGTGATTTAACAGTTAGGCCGATGGGATAGGTGCCAGGCTTTACAAGAAAAAAGTCCTGGAGTCGAAAGAAAGCAAGAAGAAACAGAAAGAAACAAAATCTAGAAAATATAATCAAAATTACGTGATGATAAGATGTAGTTTGAGAAGGTAATTTGTTACTATTTCTAGTAGGTCGAATGAGCACGTAGATAGTCTCTCCAATTAAAGAATCGTTTGGTATATAAACTGTAATGGTATGTGGTGTACTGGTTAGAATGTTCGGCTCAAAATCAGAAGGTCGCTGGCTCCATTCTTGGACAAGGCGGGAGGCGGCGTGTTCAACCAATTTGGTAGGCGGAAACTGAAAGAAGCTCGTCGTGTAAATACACACACACACACACACACACCACACACACACAAACATATATGTATGTATGTGTGTGAGAAAGTGAGAGAAAGAGAGAGACCTACCTCTTAGGCAGGTCACTTCATTTCATATTACTTCTCTCTCCTCGGATGGTGTGAATACCAAGCGAGTGGTGGTGAAACCTCTCCATTGACCTGTCACATCCTGGATGTTCCGATGGACAAACGATGAGGTGGTGGGTTTAAGATGGCTTTTGTCTATGACTGCTTTTGTCGCAAGCTGCTACGAAGAAAAGAAAGGAAAGACCAGTGAGATGCGGTGTGAGTGGAGTGTGAGTCAAGCAAGTCTTCAACACCAAATCAAGATTAAGCTATTCAGATTTATAAACCATAACAGTTAAATGAAAATACCTCTCCTTAGAACAAGAAGCTCAGATTGTGATGTCTTGGAATGTCAACTGGCGGGAGTTTTCAAGAATCGGTCTTCAGAAGGACATTATTTGGGAAGTTCGAAACCAGAAACCCAAGGATTGCTTGTACAATATCACTGAACTGCAGCATATAGCAATACTTTGGTAATAGATTTTGAAGCAGCCGAGGTCAACACTCTAAGAGAGAAAAAAACCCAGAGTTGAGTCGTGTCCAATCTAGTCCAAATGACTGCAACGTCAGCAGCAGGATCTACAAATCCCGTTTAGGTCAAAGTTCTCACATAAGCGGCACAACAAAACATCGAACTAAGAACACTGGACAACTGTGTCCTACTGAACGGTCATTCACCGAAACGAAAACAAAGCCCAACAGACCTGATTTCATCCACCAACTTGGCCCTTAAATGCTCTCTATAGAGTACATTCTTTTACAAACATTCAGAAAAACACCAATTTCAAATATTTTTCTAATTCTACATGACAAAGAGAGGGGCTCTAGGAAAAGTCAGGAGTGGCGACCTTCTTGTCTAGACTAGGTCATGTAAAAAGAAAATGTGTGGATGAAAGGGATGATGTAGACGTAAACCAGGTCCCAAATCTAGGAATTTAAGTAAGGAGGAAAAAGAGAAATTTAGGTGGTTGAGTGAAGCTGTCTGTATTTTGATTTAATGCAAAGTGACGAAAATTGAAAACTAACGAAGCCAAGTGACCAAGCTTTTGAACCAGCAAACATCAAAGGAAATCATCAAAGTCAGAGCTAAAACAAGATTAAACCAACTGTGAAACAACTGTCAGGTTTTTGGTTGTTTTTTTTTTGTTGTTGTTTTCGTTTTTGTCTCTTGACAAACCCTAAAATAAACCATGAAATATCAATAACATCTGACTAATCAATAAATAATGCACACACACACCCACATAATCACTACCCTTTATATATATATATGTGTGTGTGCGTGTGTGTGTGCGTGTGTGTGCATTAATATATGTATATATATATATATATATATTATATATATATATATATGTGTGTGTGTGTGTGTGTGTGTATTATATATATATTTATATATATAAACACACACACACATACATATACACAGATATACCTATGCATATACAAACATACATATAGCTATAGATATGGGTTTGTATGTGTGTGTGTGTGCGTACGTGTGTGTGTATGTGTGCGCGTGTGTGTACATGCATATATATATATATATAATATATATATATAAATATATATAGTTCATATGTATGTGTATGCAATATAAATACAATAAACTTAAATCGATCATGGTATAAATATTGAATAAATACATGTTGTTATTACCGAATCATAATTATGCTATTTGGAAAATAACAGCATATAAATACCAGGTGCGTCAGTTCTTTTATACAATAACAGATATTTAATATCTGTTATTTAATATATATAATAGAAACCATTTAGGTTAGCTTTGCGAGTTAATTTCGCTGAACCATTCAAGCAGCTCCTTGAGCTTGATGAAAGAATAGTTGGACTTAAGAAAAGAAAATCTAAGGACTGGTTTGCTAAAAACAGTGAAGAAACCGGGGGTCTATATAAGAATTTTTGGGGTCCATGCAACAAAATAATAAATTGGGGATTCGCAATAGTATTTTCAGGGCCCCTGAAACAATTTTGCTTTAGATGTATGTATTGGTATATATTGCAATACAGATTTCTTTCTCTAACATTTTACATAGTTTAACCTACACAGCTGCTAAATGTTTTGAAACATCGAATGGCTCGGGGTGGGGGTGGGGCCACCAGAATAATACAGTAGTCAAATGGGTCCATAGATTGAGAATGGTTAAAAACCCCTGATCTACTATAAATAAAAACCTTTTCAAAATCCCTTTATTCAAATTCTTTCACCTTCAGGTCAACAATGTCAGCCAAGTTGTTGCAAATGATAAACCAGTTGCTCTCCTTGTATCCACGTTTCAACTTGCCCAGACTCTCCAATTTTCTCTCTATTTTGTTGTATGCATACAGCCAACCAGGCTCTTGTTTCCAGTCCCTTTTTTAATGTTGTCTCTCCACATATGTCTTTGACGGTCTCTTGATTTTGTCCCCTCCAAACTTCCTCTGAGGATAGCCTTGAGCAATGAATCGTGACCCATTATATCCAAAACCATACGGGGGGAAATTAGAAAATTATTATTTTTAAATCTCACAACGAGAGATATTCAGCAACAGTACTTTGGAGTAAAGATTGTTTGCCAACATAACATGGCAGCCTGGTTTAGGACGAATGTTGCTGTAATTTAGCCCCAGGAGATATCGTCTCCACCTGGTTTTACAACACGATCTTTGTCCTTATATTTTCGAACAAGGAAATCTAGCACCCCCACTCAGCTCAAAACAATATCTGTGTATCGCGATTTCTGGGTTATTTCTCTTCATCAGCACAATTTCCCTTCATCAGTCGAACAATTATTCTGTGCTGATGAAGGGAAATAACCCAGAAATCGCGATACACAGATATTGTTTTGAGCTGATTGGGGGTGCTAGATTCTCTTGTTCGAAAATATAAGGACACAGATAGTGTCGTATAGCCAGCTGGAGACGATGTCTCCTGGGGCTAAATTACAGCAACATTCGTTCTAAACCAGGTCTACCATGTTATGTTGGCAAACAATCTTTACTCCATACGCAGGAAATCCAGAACTTTTGGGAGAACGAAATAGTGCCACTGAAATTCAATATACTTCAAGGAATAAGAACTCGAAAATGCCCTATAACGTTCTGAAGGCGGTATATGATCCACAGCAAACAACCTTTGCTTCTATTAAACTAAATCGTGGTAAGGACACGTATACGCAACCTACTAAAATTCAGGAACGATGTTATGAACATTATAAAGGGTCTGTTCTGTCGGCTTCATTATTTATTAGCGGTGAAACAGCATAACTGGCTCAAGAGCCAAGACAGCGTTTAACAAAGTCTGATGACTGCCTATCCGCGAAGGTCAAAGGCTCTCGAGTCACTTATGTAATGTCACCGCTAATATATATATATATATATATATATATTATATATATATATTATATATATATATACAATATATATACATATAACTCATATATATACATATATATATATATGTATATATGTTATATATATATACTATAATATACATACATACATACATATATATATTATAATATATATATAGGGAGAGAGAACACCACACGAGAAAGATAGAACAGAGAGAGAGAGAGAAAGAGATGCACACTCACACACAGTGACAGAGATGTGTGTACAGACAGTACACATACATAAACACATATATATTTATGTATGTATATATGAATGTATATATTTATGTATGTATGTATGTATGTATGTATGTATGTATAGACATAGACATAGACATACACACACGTATATATATAGTTAAATAGATAATCAGAGGCAGTTAACCAGGCGGATAGATAGATAGATAGATAGATAGATAGATAGATAGATAGATAGATAGATAGATAGATAGATAGATAGATAGATAGATAGATAGATAGATCTAGAGAGAAAAAAAAGGAAGAAAAGACCATTTAGAGAAACATTAAAAATTCACAGTTGCTCATTGGATGAAGATGGATTTAACCTTTCCTACATCAGCGTAGGTCGAAAGAGTAATAGTCACGTGTGTGTTTCGATCTGGTACAGGATGACATATGTGGCTGTCTAATCGACATTTAAAAGTGGTCATCGATATCTATGAGCTGTGTCTAACACGTTGACAATTTGTGAACTCTGATTACCAAATCGAAATCTACAGCTAAGAAAATCGATATCTAAAGATTCCTATCAATCATATTACTGTGTTTATATTGTCTGCGGCTATTGCTGCCTTGTCGATACCTGAAACCAATTTATCAAACCGATGTCTGAAGTTTCTTCTATGTGAAGTCAACTTCCAGCAACGACATTTAATCAGTTGATACAAGTCTGAGAGAGAGGGGCTTTACGTAATCGCTCGACCTGCTAGAAATAGAAGCCAAATATCCCTCGAATTAAACTCTCCCATCTTAAAGAAATACATGAATGGACAGAGTTGTTCACAGTACATTGCGACTGAAAAAGTCTTGATGGGCATGGTTGGAATTCCTATGATTATATTTCTCGCACGATGGGCCTAAACAACAACAAGAGCAATTCTTTTTGTCTTCTTGTTTTCTTTTCACTGGTTACAGTCTTTCGACTGCGGCCATGCTGGGACACTGCCTTGAAGGGTTTAAATTGACCGAATCTACCGCAGGACTTTTTTTTTTAAGATTGGTACTTATTCTATCGGGCTCTTTTGCCGAACCATTAAGTTATCGGGACGTAAACAAATTCCAGTTGTCAAACAGTTGTAAGGGACAAACACAAAGACTCACACACACGTACATACATGTGTGTGTGTGTGTGTATGTGTGTGTGTGTGTGTGTGTGTGTGTGTGTGTGTGTGTGTGTGTGTGTGTGTGTGTGTGTGTGTGTGTGTGTGTGTGTGTGTGTGTGTAACTGATTTCATGCTTCAAAACGTTGCTTACTTTTTACTCAGCCTGATGTATTACGTCTAATAAAAATCATTTGTTATCGTTTCTTTGTGTTCGTATGAATTTGTTAGTGAAGGTGCGTGGCTTAGTAGTTAAGGGTATTCGTGAGTTCAATTCCCGGCGACGCCTTGTGTCCTTGAACAAGACACTTTATTTCACGTTGTTCCAGTCCACTCAGCTGCCAAAAAAATGAGTAGTACCTGTATTTCAAAGAGTCATCCATGTTACATTCTGAGTCACCCTGAATCTCCTTGAGAACTACGTTAACGCGTCTGTGGAGTGCTCAGCACCTTGCAGTTTAATTTGACGGGCAGGCTGTTCTGCTGATGGAAAAAACTGGAACTCTCGTCGTCGTAACCGACGGAGGGTCAGTATGAATTTTTAAAATTATTTGTAGTTAGTATTAATCAGTATTTATACATAGTTAACCTCGTATATCTTGGTTGATCGCTTAAGATGATTGCTATTTCTCACTTGTAATGTTTGTCTCTCTGGTTTTAAAAACATTGTATTACCTCACAAAACCTAATTGCAGTAAAGTGAAGACTCAAAAAGGAACTATCAATCATTATTACCAAGAATGTGACACACGTGAATTCAAAGACACAGTCTTCGGTATCATGAGAGCACTATAATTACAATGTTAAATGTCAATGTATATATATATAAGAAAATAACTGGTTTTTGGACTGGTCAAGAAGTATTATAAATAGAAGTAATCCAGCCGTGACTTTCACAGTTTTTGTATATCAGACACTACATTGGCCAACATTTTCTTATTGATTAAAGGCAGCAAGGAATAATTTGAGTGATATTTGGTTGCTATTTCAAACTGACCGACTGAGCGATATTGTATGTGACCAGTTTTCCATCGATGGCTTGCATTTATCTGGTTACTATCAGACATGTCAACCAAATGCCTGAATAAGAAGTGCAAGAATCAATACCTGGATGGTATAGGATATAGTATTTGTCAGGCGACCTGGAACCATCAGGGGTTTCGAATCTTTCCACCTCAGACTTCCTCCCACAAACGTCCCAAGTATTGATCAAAACTCAGACTTACGTCGCAGCAGCACCAGTTAATGAATTAGCACTCTCAATTCGAAGCCACCGGGTGGCTCCCTCTACTACTTCATTTGCAAACTAAATGGTCCTTTTCTTTTCACCCCAGTAAAATTCAATCAGTTACAGATTTTACCGAGTGAGCCTCCCACAAAGCATCGACAGCCCATCTTTATGGACTCATAAATGTTTTCCGGTTTCTGTTCTGGCACTTTTCTACCAATTCCTGATAATTCCCACATTCCTTCTCCTTGACTTCATCAACATGCTCTTCCCAAGATACTATGAGTTCCGATGATCATGTTTGATCGGAGTTATATGCTGTGCAAACTTCAGTCGTTGTCCAAAATCGACATGCAACTGACAGTCAGGCCTCAGGTGGCCTCAATTCTGATTTTATTTATGGATCCGGTTTCACCCCATTTAAAAAAAAATTCACTTCTTTAGGGACGTAGCGGTGTTTATTCGTGCTGTTGGCAGTTACTAAGTTCTTAGCAACCGTCTTGAACACTTAGCCATGGCCAGAGATGAATTCTCCCTACACACACACACACACACACACACACACACACACACACACACACACATATATATATATATATATATATATATTATATATATATATATAATAATAAATATTAGGGAATAAATCCAAATTTACAGGGAAAAAATCAGATTTAGGATTAAATCCAATTTTATAGTAAATATTATAAAATATTATTAGAGACAAAACCACTATTTTGCAAAACAAACAAGGAAAGACTTAATCAATACATAAAATTTTAATAAATAGTCAAAAAAACCGCCACTACAATTGTTTCTTGTCTTGATCGACAATCTTCAGGTGGACTTCCAATAAGTCAGTTTCAAATTATATATATATATATACAAGATCCAGATAGATATCAATAAATCACTCAGAATTTGAATGATATTTTCTAAATGTAAATATGTTGAAACAACAAAAACGATCGTTACATACTTACATACATACATACATACATACATACATACATACATACATACATACATACATACATACATACATACATACATACATACATACATACATACATGATGGCTGCCCCACGTTATCGAGTATAGCCATTGCACGAAGCTTAACTGTTATTGGTGCTGTGATCGAATGTGACTTTTTAGTCCAGCTAAAGGTCTACAATGTCTTGTACAGAATTGGCAGCTAAAACCTTTACCAGCAATAGCCGGCTGTAGTTGTAACTGGGCTTCATGTACCTTTGCATGTCATTTAAGTCCTCCTGCCGAATTACACTCTCTTCCACATGCCTGACAGATATGATTAGTATGGCGTGTAACACCACCACCAGTGGCCAGGTTGTCACTCATCTGTCTCGCTTTATACATACATACATATATGATGTGTATATATATATATATATAGGAAAGTTATGAAAAACTCATGATAACCATTTTTGCCACGCCATTGTGGCTATTTGTATCCTCAACATCGGTTGTTTACAGAACAATTGGATGTAGATCGACAACACTTCTTCAGGGCAACACTTTATAGCATTTTGCTGACACAGATCAAATGCTTCTAGTTTGATACATGGCGATACTTTTTTTTTTATCATAACTAGGAATGCTACAAAGCACAATAGTAGTAACCACATCACTATATTAGTTGTAGACTGGTGGATAATACTCTATGTAGGGCTCCAAACTCAACAGTAGTTGCTGTACAGCTGGCTGTACACACAGGAAATAGTGTGTGTATGTAGGAAGTTATTATCTCTTCATTTTAAATCCTCAATCAAATATCTATATATATTTAATCACATATATTTAATCAAACGTTTATGCTTATTCATATCCTAGATCCGAAGCTACTTGTAAGTGATATCGTATATATGACAGACACGTTGATTCAAACACTGAGATTTTAATCCATTGTGCAACACGATATGTTCCGTAGTAATATTCTTGAGTCTTTGCTTTTCTTTCTTTGGTAAGCTCAGATATGAACATAAAGCATTAATATGTGTGCTGGGGTTTCTACGTATGTATGTGTGTGTGTATGAATGATTGTATGTAGTATGTATCCATGAATCTATGAATGTATTTATGTGTATATGCATGATGTATATATGATTGAATTTAGTATGTATGTATGTATGAGTGTAATGTGTGCATGTACGCTTATATAAATGATTGCGTGTGTGTGTGTTTGTGTATGTGTGTTGTGTGTGTGTGTGTGTGTGTGTGTGTGTGTGTGTGTGTGTGTGTGTGATTGTTCTCTCTAGCTGAGGAAGGATCCGATTTCTAACAAAGATACAAAACTTCATCGTTGGAATATAGATAGCAAAAACAGATTCACGTCTTAAACTTGTGAAAGTCTTGTATATCTTCACTGTTCCTCTTGCAGACTGTATTTGTAAGGTGCGCGTTAGCTAGCTGGTTGATTTCTTTTTCTGAAAACCTCAGTTTATGATCTGGGTATAGTTGGAATTTTCGAAGCAGTTCTCCGTAGATATCTTCTTTCTCTTTGATTTTCGAAGGGATGTTCACATCAGCAGGGCAGCTGACCTCTATGATGGTATACACCTTTTCTTGACTGTCCCAAACAACAATATCCGACATGTTATGCTTACACTTGACAGAGAGTAGGAAGTTTGAATGTTTGTATGCATGTATGTAAGTGCGTATATGTTCGTGTACGTATGCGTGTATGTATATATGTATGTATGCATGAATGTATGATTGTATGAACGCCTGTGTGTGTATATATACGTATAAAGTAAACAGAAAACAGGGAAATAATGATCAACTACAATTTACTCTTTTACTTGTTTCAGTCATCTGACTGCGGCCATGCTGGAGTACCGCCTTTAGTCGAGCAAATCGACCCCAGTACTTATTCTTTGTAAGCCTAGTACCTATTCTATCGGTCTCTTTTGCCGAACCGCTAAGTTACGGGGACGTAAACACACAAGCATCGGTTGTCAAGCGATGTTGGGGGGACAAGCACAGACACACAAACATATACACACACACTTATATATATATATACATATATACGACAGGCTTCTTTCAGTTTCCGTCTACCAAATCAACTCACAAGGGTTTGGTCGACCAGGCTATAGCAGAAGACACTTGCCCAAGATGCCACACAGTGGGACTGAACCCGGAACCATGTGGTTGGTTAGCAAGCTACTTACCACACCACCATCCTGCTATATATATATATATAATATATATTATATATATATATATATATATATATATATATATATATATATATATATATATATATATATATATATTAAAGTGTATTTATTAATTAATTATTTTATTGTTAGTTTATTTTTAACTGATGAGCGACTATATTTATATCGGAGTGGTTTCTCTACTATTATAATCATTTCTTAAATATAGCCACGAAACACGCGTCGTTTTTCTACCTATTATATACGTTTTTATTATTATTTTTTGCAATTTACTTAATCTTTACATTTTATTGTTATTTTAAATTTAATTTTTCTATTATATGTAATTTTCTGGAAAGTGTAATTTAATTGTTCATTTTGAGTTGATAAAAGGTGGTTTTTTCTAATTTTTTCTAATTTTATATATATGGCGGTGCCCCAGCAGGCCACAGCTCAAGAGCTGAAACTGGAAAAAAAAACAAACAAAACAAAAATATATATTATATTGTGTGAAATTTGAGCTAGTATTTCTAAATTGAATTTTTTTTCCTTGTATGTTTGGATTTTATTCCCTCTAATAATAATAATTATATATATATATATATATATATATATATGTGAGTGTGTGTGTGTGTGTGTGTGTGTGGATGTGTATGTATGAACACACACGCATACATACACATACACACACATGGTAGAAAATGGAATAAAGGGCATTCTTTATTTAAAATCACTAGAATTGTTTTGACATAGTTTTGCGTCCGCAGTATACGTTGGTGAGATTTTGAGTAATCGTCATCATCATCATCCACCCGACATGTAAAATGCACCTCCTCAGGTGGCCAATAACGGTGGACGAGCTTTGCATAACATGCCACAAATTATAAACGAGCAAACAACTGGTATCAAGGTAGATTATGGTATTTATATATTTAAACATTGACAAAAGGCGGTGCTCCAGCATGGCCGCAGTCAAAATGACTGAAACAAGTAAAAAAAAAAAAAAAAGGTGAGGGAAGGAATGGATATTACAAGTGTTTAGGTCACAAAAGGTCAATAAATGATCAATTGAGGAATGGGCATATCCTCTTCCTTCTCCTCATCTAGCTCTGGATTCCACCTTCGATGACCTGCCTTAACCTATTATCTAATATCAATAATACGGCCTTAAACTTGTAATCCTTCCGACAGAATACCAGCATATATCACAACCATTATGACCATTCCTCAACTGCTGTTCTATATTTAAGAGATGAGGAATTAGGTACATTGTTTACATTTGACGGATATTTGTCCTCAGCTTGTTTGTTGTTAACACAACATTTCAGCTGATACCCTCCAGCCTTCATCAGGTGTCTTGGGGAAAATTTCGAACCTGGGTTCTCATTACTAAGGTATTTTTCGATGTTGTTGTTGTTGTTATTATTATTATTATTATTATTATTATTATTATTGTTGTTGTTGTTGTTGTTGTTGTTGTTGTTGTTGTTGTTGTTGTTGTTGTTGTTGTTGTTGTTGTTGTTGTTGTTGTTGTTGTTGTTATTATTATTATTATTATTATTATTATTATTATTATTATTATTATCCTTATCATTCAGGTCACTGCCTGGAATCGAACTCGGGCATATGGGGTAGTGGTTAAGAGCGCGGGCTACTAACCCCAAGATTCCGTGCTCGATTCCAGGCAGTAACCTGAATAATAATAATAATAATAATAATGATAATAATAATAATAATAATAATAATAATAATAATAATAATAATAATGATAACAGCGAAAAATACCTTAGGAATGAGAACCCAGGTTCGAAATTTCGCCAAGGCACCTGATGAAGGCTGGGGGTTTATCAGACGAAACGTTGTGTTAACAACAAAGTTGAGGACAAATATCCGTCAAATGTAAATAATGTAAATAATTTCTCAACTGATCTTTGATCGGCCTTTTGTGATTTAAACTCTTGTAAGATTCATTTCTACCTTGTCAATATTTAAATATATAAATGCCATAATCTGTCTTGATACCAGTTGTTTTGCCCGTTTATACTGTTATTCTGTTATGGCTGTACCAGCTCCATTGAAACACTACCTTTTGGTAATCTTTATTAGGCAGCTAATAACATCATTACGTTTTTTTGTCGCAGTTCAAACTGAAGTTTGGGCTGCAAGTCAACCTCAGCACCATTAGTATATGAGCCTATTATCTTACTTCATCAGACACATATATATTGGGTTGTCCGGAAAGTTCATGCCGATTTTTAAAGGAAAGAAAAAGGTCAATAAATACTTGCCATTACATTTTTTATCAACCAAATATGAACCATTTTGTTGCACAATGCGTTTCCCTCTTTCCTTTAACTTGAAAATACCCTTTTCCCAGAATTGAGGTGGTTTCATGGCAAAGAGTTCATCAAGGTATCTTTTTACGTCATCCAAAGAATTGAAATTTTTACCATTAAGACTATTCTGTAGAGACCTGAATAAGTGGAAATCCGAAGGAGCAATATCTGGTGAATATGGAGGGTGGAGTAACACATCCCAGCCGAGCTGCAGCAATTTTTGTCTGGTTCTCAAAGCATCAAGTGCTGAAAATGAACTTTCTTATCTTCCATTTTAAAGGGTTACAGAATTAACACAGGTTATAAGAACATAATAAACCTTCTTCCAAGAAAAGGTAGCTTAAACTGTGCTCTAAATGGAGGTGTAGTGAAATCCTATTTTATGGACTCAATCATGTTCTAAAATAAGTCGAAAGATAAGCTACTATAAATCGGCACGAACTTTCCGGACAACCCAATAATAACACAAATAGGATGAGATTCCCTACAGCTGTTTCAGACGTTTTTTTTTTCATTGATGAACAAATCAATGACATCGGATGAAAAAAAATGCTTTCTTCGGGTGAATTAAAAATAAAATTTAACATTTAGGAGCTAGGTGAGCTATTTCTAGTTAGATCACCGATTGGTCGGACTTTGGTATTCTTCTGACGCTTTTACTAACTCACTCTTCCTGCTCCTCCCCTCTCTCTTCCTGCTCCTCCCCTCTCTCTTCCTGCTCCTCCCCTCTCTCTTTCTTTCTTTGTCTCTTTGGTCGAATTCTTGTATGAAGATATTCCCACTGGAAATAGCGATCATGACGTACAGCCACCTACCAAGTCGGATTGACAGTTTCATTTGACAACATTCTCGAAGTTATATGAATAACGCAAGTATTTATGGAATGGCTGGCTAAATGTATGTATATGTTGACATACACCTACATATGAGTGATATGTATTATTAGATTCCGGATGCAATTTCAAATACTGTTCAAAGGGAAAAAAAAAATTATAAAGATTTTAAACAATTTTTACAGATTTTTGCTGCATTCACCAAGTCATTGATAAAATAAATTTGGAAGTTGTAGGTCAGATTTCATTGCTTGTTTCTGAATAATACCACATTACATGTATCTATATTGGTCGTTGTTTGTGCTATTATAAATTATTCTGAAGTCTTTCTCCTCGGAAAAGAAAAGAACTGTCATTCCGTCGGTAAGGACGACAAGGGATCTAGTTGATCCGATCAATGGAACAGCCTGCACGTGACAGAATCATTAGCTAATCATAGAAGGGACAAATAAAGATAGACAAACGGATTAAGTCGATTATATCGACGCCAGTGCGTAACTGGTATTTATTTAATCGACCCCGAAAGGAAGAAAGGCAAAGTCGATCACGGCGGAATTTGAACTCAGAACGTAACGGCAGACGAAGTACGGCTACGCATTTCGCCCGGCGTGCTAACGTTTCTGCCAGTTCGCCGCCTTAATTAAATTATACATTAGGCACTTAATTGTGTTCTGCTATGAGCGTGATCTCTCTGGTGTGTGGAAAAACTGTCTAGCATAAAACCGGTGCAAAAAAGATTAGGAGCGGTGCAAAAAAAGGCTGGGACCGGTGTTTCATACTATCATATACGGCACCACCCAGTTCGTGTTAAATATGTATTAGTTTACTTGTCTGTGTTTCTCTTCGACAGCTCTGCAGATTTTAGAAGAATGTCATAAAGTAGCAGCTGGTTGTTTGTGAATTTCTTCTTCACTGTGTATCAAATGGAAATATCCAATGTTATTTGTTTTGTTTTCTTTTTGTTCTCCTGCCGTCTGTCGACGTTCTTTTCAAAAGACGTAATCCATTTTAATTTTAAGTTAAAATTTCCCATCGATCTCCGTTCCACCCATCTGTCGGTGAAATGTAATTGTCACACGACACCGTAGGACTTTCCATATGCAAAAAGCTAGGAACTTCAATTTGTACTTGGTGTACTTTAGCGATTTGATTGATCACGGATAAGATCGAGTCAGTTGGTTTCTTTAAATTTTTAATATCGATTTGCATCATAATCATTCTTTCGCATACTCTGTGTATGTATGTATGTATGTATGTATGTATGTACGTATGTAAGCATGCATGCATGTATGTATGTATACATTTATACATTGATGCATGTGTATGTACGTTTGTATACTAGGGTGTATGTATACATGCATGTGCGTATGCATTAAGACAGAAAGAATATAGATACATACATACATAAAGACAGACAGACAGGCAGACAGACAGATAGATAGGTAGGTAGGTAGGTAGATAGATAGATAGATAGATATATAGATATATAGATAGATAGATAGATAGATAGATAGATAGATAGATAGATAGGTAGGTAGGTAGTAGGTAGGTAGGTAGGTAGGTAGATAGATAGATAGATAGATAGATAGATAGATAGATAGATAGATAGATAGATAGATAGATAGGTAGGTAGGTAGGTAGATAGATAGACAGACAGACAGTCAGATAGATAGGTAAACAGACAGACAGATAGACAGGTAGACAGTGAGCCAGACAGACAGGTAGACTGACACCAAAAAATGTGATGGCGGATAGCAAAATATGCATTTTTATCAAATCTTAACATGCATCTGGTTTGTTCATTGGCGAATAGATATGTCTGTGTGTGTGTGTGTGCGTATGTAGATATATGTATGTAGAGAGAGAGTGGGGAGGAATGAAAAAGTCTGAAAGAGATAGGGTGATAGAGAGAGAGAGAGAGAGAGAGAGAGAGAGAGAAGAGGGAAGGGGATTAAAAAGTGAAAGTCAGATATTAAAAATTTGAAATTATGTAGTGGTGGGAGGTGGAGATATTTGTATGTCTACTAGGTCCTGCATGCCTTATATATATATATATATATATATATATATATACGCATGCAAAGTACCATTATACATCTATACACACACATATACACATAAATATGTGTTTGTATGTGTGGGTGTATATATATATATATAATATATATATATATATATATATATATACATGGATGGATGGATGAATGCACATATGTATGTATGTATATATGTATATATGTATATATATATATATATTATATATATATATATATATATATATTATATATATATATATATAATATATATATATACATATATACATATATACATATATATATATGTGTATGTATGTATGTAGCCATGTATTTATGTGTAAATAATTCATTGCGCATATATATTATACGCGCGCGTGTGTGTGTGTGTGTGTGTGCGTGCGTGTGTGTGTGTGTGTGGTGTGTGTGTGTGTGTGTGTGTGTGTGTGTGTGTGTGTGTGTGTGTGTGTGTGTGTTGGTTTATCTTTACAGCGGAGTGGATGGAAATCCTTTGGCAAGAGACACCTGAGGATAAAAACAGATTAATAGCGAGATTAAATTAAATCAATATTATTGTGATTACAATTACTATTTGGTCGTCTGCAACTATATATACATGAAATGTCTGCGTATAATTTACATATTCAAACATTCATATATATATGCGCGTGCGCACGTCTATATCTGTATGTATTTGTGTGTGCGTGTGTATCTATGCAACAAAGCCTCTCTAAGCTAGAAACCCTTACATAAAAATTACCTTTACCAGAGTTTCAATGAAGGATAATCACGCAATATTCAATGTATGGCATAATACAAACAACAAAAAACATCATGGACAAGAAAGCAAGAACCCTTTAGCAAGTTGAACCTTACCAGAACGAAGGGGAACTTAGAACAAAGAGCACACTAAATAGAAGAGACTGACAGGCAACAAGCACATCAGACGTCATATATATATTAATAGAATGGTTTGGATTCAAAGTGTCGATGTCGGACATAACAACACGTCGGTCAACCAGTTTGGCCTATATATTTTTTCCTCTTAACTTTTGTTCTACTGCTCCAGATTTTAAGTATTTTATGTCTAAATGTAGCTTATCACTAGTCAAACATAATTCAGAAAACTAAATTTGATTTAGATTAAAACTGAATTAATGAGACTGCTTGGAAAACGCCGACTGCGGCAAAAAACGCAACGTTAAGAATATTATTCAACTACTACTACTGTAGTTGAATGATATATGGTGGTTGTCTACTGCTCATGCAGTGTCTGACCATCTCTTGTACCTTAGATCCATCATGGCGCCTAATGTGGCTTTTAAACCTCACAATGTATGGAAAAGACACCCACGTAGATTGTACATCTGATTTGGACCACCAAGAGCTGTAGTTAAGTTCTGATGTTTGTGGGTCTTAAAATGTCTTTCGAGGCCTCCGTTAGATATGCAGACATCCTGGCATACACGGCATTGAAAGGTGTGCACAGATATATAGGCAGAGTAGCTGGTGGAGGTTCGTTTTTCATGGGTCCGCAAATGAGATTCGAGCCTGTTGAGCTCCGTACAGTTCATTCGGTGTTTCCGTGATCAATACTTTATGAATGTGTTGTGGTTATATAGACGCAGACGTGGATGCGTAGTAAGAAGCTTGCTTTTCAACCACGTGGATCCGGTTTGACGTCTATTTTTAGCATACAAGTAATGTACATAGTGATCTCTCATATTGTTTATATATACATAAATCCCCAAAAACGGAATAAGAATGACAATAAAAACATACTGACAGATAGACAATACAAAGACGGACATACACACACACACAAATTAACAGAATGAGATTAAAAAAATCCAAGGCTGTGAAGAGTTTTCAGAACATTTATAAAGAAAAGGTCTTACAGCTGTTTCCGAGATATTTTATAAATCCCTTCATCAGAGACGGTGCGGGAAAATGTTTAAGTAATAGTTATAATAGAGAAGATATGAAATACAGAGTGAAGTGGAGGAATGAAAACAGACGTGAGATACGTAAGGATATTGTATCTGCAGTTCCATAATTTAAGCAGAATGGTGCATATATAATTTTCCTTATATATATATATATATACATATATATATATTCTGCCAAATATATACGTTTTTATTATTATTTTGCTATTTACTTAATCATCGGTATATTATTGCTATTTTATTTTTCATATTTCTATTATATGTAATTTTCTAGATGGTGTAATTTAATTGTTCATTTTGAATTGATGAAAGTGTTTTTTCTCATTTATATATAAATATATATATATATATATATATTATATTTTGCAAAATTTGATTTAGTATTTCTAAATTGAATTTTTCCCTGTAAGTTTGGAATAATATTCCCTCAAAATATTATTATTATTATTATTATTATTATTATTATTATTATTATTATTATTATTATTATTATTTTTATTATTATTATTATTATTATTATTATTATTATTATATTATTATTATATATTCACTCACAAAAATATACACATGTTCATATTGTTTCAATTCGTATTGTTTTAGGTTTTACTGGCATTAAAGCATTATTACAAAATAAAGCGAAACTCCACGTTAATCTCTCCTTCATCATCTCTGAAAGATACAAGAGATAATCACTATGGTACGATAAAATATTTTAATATTTACTTCAGAACTGAAGTTTGAAATTTTTTCCCTCTCTAATATCAAATTTGTTAAACCACCACCACCACTACCACCACCACCACCACCACCACCACAACTACTACTACTACTACTACTACTACCACCACCACCACCACCTCCACCACCACCACCTCCACCACCACCACCACCACTACTACTACTACAACCGATGCTGCTCTTATAACGGTTGGTCTTATTTCGTTTCTTTAATATCAATGGTTAACAGAATAATCACGTTTTAAAAATATATATTTTTGTGCTTCAGTGTTCATTTATTACTTCTTTTTCTACTTTCGCCTCTACTTCTAGTGCTAATAGTCCTGAATAGTAATAATATACTTTCTAATTTTAGCACAAGGCCAGAAATTTTGAAGGGTGGGTGTAAGTCGGTTATATCGATCCCAATGCTCATAAGGTACTTATTTCATCGACCCCGAACGAAAGAAAGCCAAAATCTACCTTGGTGGAATTTGAACTCAGAACGCACAGAGCCGGAAGAAATGCCGCTAAGCATTCCGTCTGAGTCGCTAACAATACTACCAACTCGCTACCTTAATTTCAAGTTCACATTCAAGGAAACGCTGGAGATGTCGTAGCCTCAGAGTATGTCTGCGCATCATCAGCTACGGCAGTGGAGGCGCAATGGCCCAGTGGTTAGGGCAGCGGACTCGCGGTTTCGATTCCCAGATCGGGCGTTGTATGTGTTTATTGAGCGAAAACACTTAAAGCTCCACGAGGCTCCGGCAGGGGGTGGTGGCGACCCCTGTTGTACTCTTTCGCCCCAACTTTCTCTCACTCTTTCTTCCTGTTTCTTGTCCCCGACTTCCTACGCAACCGCTGAACCTGGATGCGCATTCATTCATCCGTCGATGCTCTCGGTGTCGGGGGTTGACCTGCTTTCTCTTCTACAGGTCTTACGAATAGCAAAGGACCACGTTTCGGACTTTTCCCACTGCGAGCACTGGGACGAAGACCGCTTCGCTCAACAAACAAACAAACAGCTACAGCAAGCCCAGTCCTCCATTTAACGGAGCACCTGACCTGTAGAATCTGTCCCTTCCGCAGAAAGCGGAAGAGCAGATATGCCAGTCCGGTTTAGACGTGCAATGGGGGTAAGGTAACAACGGTTAAGCAGTAATATACGGCGGAAGTGATGTAAGTGTTCGCTACCTCTGTTCGACCTTTCTTGGATAGCTGTCTATCGGCCCTTTTTGTATGAGGCCTGCCACCTTGCTCGTTACCTCGTCCCAATTCTCCTCCACTTCAAAATCAGGCCCTATCTAGACCCCGCCTATCTAACCGTTTGGTGCCCTACACTGGACCAGCTCATCATTCGTTTAAACTATATTTCTGAAGTATCTGCATTCACTTGCTTAAATCTCATTATTTTCCCTTTCTCTTTGTCATTATTTAAAATTTGTTATTACTTTTAGAAATCTTTTCCTTGAGAAAAGTGGTTAAGGTGTTGAACTCACGATCACGGTTTCGATTCCTAGATCGGCTGCGAGTTTTCTTCTTCTTCAAAACTCTTCATTTTACGTTGCTGCAATTCACTCATCTGTAAATCTGTGACGGATTAGTGTACAAGTTTCAGGTGGTGACCCAAGAATGTCACCCGAACGGTGGTCTTGCGAGCCATGTTTGGAATTCAAGGTTCAGATGGTGACCCAGGAAAGTCACCCGAACGGAGGTCTTGCGAGTCACATTTGGAATTCAAGGTTCAGATGGTGGCCCAGGAAAGTCACCCGAACGGTGGTCTTGCGAGCCACGTTTGGAATTCAGCGATCGAAAGGATGAATAGTACAACCCGTACTGTAAATCGTGACTGGTTGCGATTTGTTTTTCAACAACATCGAAGGATAATGATGGTAATGATGAGTACCGCACTACTAGTTAGCAACTTTCACCACAACACCAGAAGAAATCATGTTAAAGTACAAGTGATGGAATATTTACAAAAATACGAAATGACTGGAACCCCCACCCAAAAAAAACAAAAAAAATATCCCTAATTTTTTTTACCCTAAGATAAACAATTCACGTAGACTGGATGCGTTGCAGTGTGTTTCTAATAAAATGGTGGAATATTTAATTCGTCTCCATATGAATGTCTGTCACAGTACATACATCATGAATATTTTGAGATTCTATTACGGGAAATATTGTCAAAGCGTTCCGGTAATCAATAAATATCATCGCCCAGCAAAATTTTCCTTTTGCTATCTTCAGTTACGACTTTGCTGATCAGCAATTAATCTTTGCAGCTATGGAAAATTTTCTGCTGTTCTGCTAATATATTGCACTTTTTGGTGTGTGTTTTTTTTTTTTTTTGCAGTTGTGCATGTTTATTTTGTATATGAAGGGAATGTTTTTAGAAATTGTTGTTTAGCAGGCTTTTGGTCTCTGTTCGCAGACATCAGTTATATTTGGATTTAGGATAATATAATAGTTCTTCGTTCAATGATTCATGTTGGTACTGTTCGTGATTTTTCATCGAGGTAATAAATATCATTTCATAAAAGTTTTGTAAACCTGTTAAATATTTTAACCAAGAGTTTGGTTTCATTATTTATTCAAGGCCCAAGTCAGCGAGCTGGCAGAAACGTTAGCACGCCGGGCGAAATGCGTGGCCGTATTTCGTCTGCCGTTACGTTCTGAGTTCAAATTCCGCCGAGGTCGACTTTGCATTTCATCCTTTCGTGGTCGATTAAATAAGTACCAGTTACGCACTGGGGTCGATATAATCGACTGAATCCGTTTGTCTGTCCTTGTTTGTCCTCTCTGTGTTTAGCCCCTTGTGGGTAGTAAAGAAATAGGTATTTCGTCTTTCGTATGTTTATATATTTTTCACTCGTTGGTGAAATTTTGTGCTTAATGCGTATTATATATATATATATATATATATAATATATATATAGGAAAAAAGCAACAAGAATGGATCAAAATATCGGTACAATTGTTTCGTACGAGGACATCTTTAATAAGCTACAAAAATTGCAGTAAATATAGGTGGCTCGCACTCATCAGCCGAAAAAACATCAGAGATTCCCAAACATCAAAAGGGGTATTCTAGTTAAGGACCATATTCATGTGAATTCATTAGAACTCACTTGAATCTCAATTACTTAAACCGAATATATATATATATATATATATATATATATATGACAACCGGTGTTATCTTGTTTGTGTGTCTGTAACTTAATGGGCCGGCAAAAGACACTGATTGAATAAGTGCCAAACTTTTTTTTTTTAATAAGTACCAGTGGCGATTTATTGATCAACATTCTTCAAGGCCGTACCTAAGCATGGCCGTAGTCCAATGACTGAAACGTGTGTGTGTGTGTGTGTGTGTGTATGTGTGTGTGTGTGTGTGAGTGTGTGTGAGTGAATGTGTGTGTGTGTGTGTGTGTGTGTGTGTGTGTGTGTAAGGCCTTCTATTTTAATAACCATTTTACGTAAAAGCAACGAAACAATAACTGTTATAAAACAATAGTAGTAGTAGTAGTAGTAGTAGTAGTAGTAGTAGTAGTAGTAGTAGGAAGAGGAGGAGGAGGAGTAGTTCTATAAGACAATGGCATATATCCAGAGACAGACAGACGGACAGACAGACAAAGAGATAGAGGAGAGAGAGAGAGAGGGTGTCAAAAAACCATGAAAGAAAGCAGTAACAAATACATCAACATCAACATCAACAAGAGAAATAAACAGTTATTACAGCGAAAGTAACCTTTCTTGCGCCTCCTTCTTCCCCCGCCACTGATGGAGCGCTAGATTTGCCCTTCCACCCTCGCAATATAGAATCGCTGCAGACGAACCGAGTAGGCAGGTATTCTTGACTCGTGAAGAACAGAACCATGTGTGATAAAAGTTCGTTTTGGAATGTGTGAAGAAGCTATTGCGCGCGTCGATACCATGATAGAGAGAGAGAGAGAGGGAGAGAGAGGGAAGGAGGGAAAGAGAGAGAGATGGAAAGAAAGAGAGTAAGAAAGAGAAGGAATGATAGTGGGGGAGGGAGGAAGAGACTGAAAGACCAGCGGGCGGGAGGAGAAGGAGGAAGAGAAGAAGGTTTGAGAAATGCGCCGTCTGTAAAGAAGGCATTCTGAGATGAGAGAGAGAGAGAGAGAGAGAGAGACAGAGAGAGAGAGAGAGAGAGAGAGACAGAGAGAGAGAGAGCAATCAGATGTTAATAACGACAACGGCAATAGTAGTTACAACAGCAATAATATTAACAACAACAGCAGCAGTAACAACATCGATGGCAAGAACAGCAACAGTTAAGGCAGTGAACTTGGCAGACTCCTCAGCACATCGGACAAAACGCTTAGTGATTTTTCGTTCGGCTTTACGTCCTAAGCTCAGGTCAACTTTGCTTTTCGTCCTTTCGAGGTCGATAAGTACCAGCTATACACTGAGGTCGATGTAATCAACTAGACCCACCTCCAAAATGTCAGGCCTTGTGCCATAACTCTTTTACTTGTTTCAGTCATTTGACTGTGGCCATGCAAGAGCACCGCCTTTAGTCGACCAAGTCGATCCCAGGACTTATTCTTTGTAAGCCTAGTACTTATTCTATCGGTCTCTTTTGCCGAAACGCTAAGTTACAGGGACGTAAACACACCAGCATCGGTTGTCAAGCGATGTTGGGGGGATAAACACAGACACACAAACATACACACACATACACATATATATACATATAAACGACGGGCTTCTTTCAGTTTCCGACTACTAAATCCACTCACAAGTACACTCAGTACATCGTGCACTCAGTACATCGCGGATTTTCCTGGCTAATATACGTAAATGTACGGTATATCTGGATTTCTGCAGTCGATAGGTATTTATATTTTTTTAGATTTTAATTATTTCTGCAGGGCGTTTTGGAATGTAACACCCGCAATAGTCGAAGGATTACTGTACCAGTTCAGCCCTGGGGTTGATATAATCAACTAGTTCCCTCACCCGAAACATTTCAGGCCTTGTGTCTATTTTTGGAAAGGGGGAAATAACAGTAACAACGACAATACCCAAGGACAACAATAACGACAGTAAATAATGGTCTCAGATTTTGGCAATAAGGTCGGCAATTTAAGAGGAAGGGGGCAGCCGATTAGATCGAGCCCAGTACGCAACTGGTACTTAATTTATCGACCCCGAAGGGACAAAAAGCAAAGTCGACTCGGGCGGAATTTGAACTCAGAACCTCATGAGTTCTGACGCTCTAAATAAGTGGTTCCCAACCTTTTCACTACCAAAGACCCCTTTTATTTAAATGAGTTTTCCCACTGACCCCTTTTAATATGCTTATCCTTATATATGCACCAGCATGGCCGCAGCTCTGAGCTGAAACTTTAAATATATATATTTAAAGCAGTGGGCACCAGCGCTGGTGCCCCAGCATGGCCGCGGCCTTCGGGCTAAAACATTTTTAAGGATTTAAGATATATATATATATATGAAATTGTGAATTTGGTTCACGGACCCCCTTTACTTCTTTGGCGGACTATATTGTCAAATGTACCTGCGGCCAAGCTGGAGCATCGCCTGGAAGCGTTTTAGTCGCGCATAACGACCCAGTGTTTCTTTTTGGAAAGTCTGGTACCTATTCTATCGGTCTCTTTTACTAAATCGCTAAATTATGAAGGCCAAAACAACACAGGTTGTCAAGCGGTGGGGTGGACAGGCAAACACACACACACACACACACACACACACACACACACACACACACACACACACACAAACACAAACACACATACATAAACACTTATATATGTGTGTGTGTGTCTGTCTTCGATGGACTTCTTTTAGTTCCTGTCTAGAAGAACCACTCACAAGGCTTTGGTCGGATCGGTGGTTATTGTGGAAGACGCTTGACCAAGTTCCTATGCAGTGAGACTGAAGCGTGAGTCATGTGATTGGGAAATAGGCCTCTTACCACAAATTCAGTCCTAAGTATTCCGGATGTGGAATTTGCCAGCGTAATCATGATATCCAAAAAGATTTCAGGATGAAAAATAAAATTTAAAAAGACCCAAAAAAAGTATGAGAAAATATACCGTTTTTGATGGCATAAAATAGGCACACACACACGTTAGACGCACCCTAGTTTCAGCAACGAATATTCAGGAAAAACGGTTATTCTGCATTAAAGCTTGTGAGAGATTCAACTTCGCATGTACGGCAAAGTGATGTTTTTAAGACTTATTTTTTTGTGGGGGAAAAGTGCGTCTTATGTTATCAAATAAGATAATTTTACATCGTAAGGAAGCAACAAGGGAATTCAAAGTTTGGAGAGAGAGAGAGAGAGAAGTGGGGTTTTTTCTCTCTGCTGACGAAAGACAACAGTTCGAAACGTTGCATTCTCCTGCTCCTTTCTTACAATGTAAAAAAGAAAAAAATGATATATTTATGCGCATTTTTAGGCGGTGAGCTGGCAAAATCGTTTGCACGCCGGGCAAAATGATTAGCGGCATTTTGTCCGTCTTCACGTTATGAGTTCAAATTCTGCCGAGGTCAACTTTGCCTTTCATTCTTTGAGGGTAAATAAGGACCTGTTGAGCACTGATTCGATGTAATTGACTCGCCCCCTCCTCCAAAATTGCTGGCCTTGTGTAAAAATTTGAAACCAATATATTTATGTGTATTTTTCTTTTTCTTTTATCCAGATTTTTATACGTGTTAATTATGAGAAAAATTTGCTTGGGATTTTCGTTAGTCCGAAATATGCCGAAGCTCCTCACAGCAAAAGTGAAACTCTGTCGATTTGTTAATCATTAATGCTGTCCAACCACTTAATTCATCGATCTCGGTAAATATGAAAACGCAATGTTGATATTAGTTTGACAGGAAAATTCAGTCGAACATGTCTACCGCAATGTTTTAGTGTATCGCTTTTTGCGGTTTTTCACACTTTCCCTCTGTCACTTCGACAATCATACAAAAGTTAGTTGTAACCATGTGTGACTTACAGTAGAGCTGTAACGTGTCAACAAACACGATACACTTACTTCCCTGTTGACGGATCTGTGAAACCGAACCTCTCGTTGGTTTCATCTGCGGCTAGGATTCGTATTACATTTTCCTATAAATTTACCTCTATATTCACACAAAGCACTATATATATATATATATATATATTATATATATATATATATATATATATATAAGGGCTTAGTAAAATAAATTACTTTGCCACATACTGAACTCATTAAAGCCGAAAGGGTATGCTCCCGACTTTCAGTGTTCCAAATCCGATTCAAGGAATTCTGAGCTGAAGAAGAAATGTCGAATTGACTATCTAGAAACGTACGTTTCTCAAATAACCTTTGCACTTGATTTTTAAGTGTTTTTTCCCCCATACTTTTGTGAGTTAGTTTAGGCAAACAATCTGAGAGAGATCTTCTTTAAGTATTAGAAATAGCTGAAGAAATTTCTTTAGCTGCTATTTCAATGAGTTCAGTATGTGGCAAAGTAATTTATTTTACTAAGCCCTTATATATAATGTAATATTTTGAATTCGCCTATAATGGTCCCTTTACATACTGATACTTGGTGAAATTGATTAATAATAATTAATTTTACCCTCAATTGTTGAAATATAATTCATCTTCTCTGCTAAATGCTGCGGTTTTCACCGTTAATACATGGTGTTTGTCAATTTTAACCACGCGGGTGGAAAGGGGAGAGCAGAAATTCTTCGCTTGCATATTCGAATTTGATAGCACTTTTAGTTCGAGCAGAATTCTAGAGGTGATTAGAAGCCGAAAGGGTATGCTCCCGACTTTCAGTGTTCCCAAATCCGATTCAAGGAATTCTGAGCTGAAGAAAGAAATGTCGAATTGACTAATCTAGAAACGTACGTTCTCAAATAACCTTTGCACTTGATTTTTTAATGTTTTTTTCCCCCGTACTTTTGTGAGTTAGTTTAGGCAAACACTATCTGAGAGAGATCTTCTTTAAGTATTAGAAATAGCTGAAGAAATTTCTTTAGCTGCTATTTCTAATGAGTTCAGTATGTGGCAAAGTAATTTATTTTACTAAGCCCTTATATATAATGTAATATTTTGAAAGCCGCCTATAATGGTCCCTTTACATACTGAATACTTGGTGAAATTGATTAATAATTAATTAATTTTACCCTCAATTGTTGAAAGTATTATATATATTATATATATATAATATATATATATATA
>NC_043003.1:8885237-8895237 GCF_006345805.1 Octopus sinensis
CAGGCTTTGAAACCGGAATGTAGACCTCGAAGGAATATTGCAAAGTATTTTTTCCATCCTCACCTCCCGAATGATTTCTAACAAAAGCGCAAGGTCTGGGATTTGGGGCTGGGTCACCAGTTCATGACTGGTACTTCATTTCATGAAGGATGAAGGGTAAATCGACCTTGGCTGGATTTGAACTCAGGACGTAAAGAACCGGAAGGATGAAAAGCAAAGTTAACCTCAGCGGGATTTGAACACAGAACGCAATGAACTGGAATAAATACCATAAACCCCCGAAGCATTTTATTCGAAACTCTAACGATTCTGATAAATAATAAATCCTTCTACTATAGGCACAAAGCCTGAAATTTGGTGAAAGGGGGCAAGTCGACTACATCATCCCCCAGTACACAACTGGTACTTATTTTATCGACCCCACGAAAAGGTGAAAAGCAAAGCTGACCTTGGCGGAATTTGAACCGGAATGTAATGAATTGGAACAAATACCACAAGGTCACAAAGCATTTCGTCCGAAGCTCCAAAGACCCTGATAAATAATGGCTTCAAATTTCGGTACGAGGTCATCAATTTGGGGGACGGGGTGAGTCGAGTACATCGACCCCTGTGTTCAGCTGGTACTTATTTCATCGACCCTCGAAAAGATGAAAAGCAAAGTTGACCTCGGCGGAATTTGAACTCTGATATCCTCGGCCATCCTCATTTAAATACAATACCAATTTGATATAACAGTGATATCGTCAAAGATGACGTTACTGATTGATGATAATCAATAATAATTATCTTAATTATCATAATGATGCTATTAAATGCTTCACCTCCCTTTATTCTTCTCCTTCTTTTCTAAAATGTCTACTTATTGCATTTCAAACATGACATCATAAACTGAGTTTTCTCTTCGTAATATTCACTCAGTCAATTCCGCCGAGGTGGACTTAGCCTCTCGGGGTCGATAAATTAAATACCAGTTGCGTACTGGGGTCGATTTAATCGACTGGTCCCCTCCCCAAAAGCTTTAGGGCCTTGTACTTAGTGTAGAAAAGAATGTTCCAAACATTAGAGTAGTGATACTAAAGGTTTGGTGGAAGATTTAAATTCAAAACTTATGTACTACAGAGCCAGAGGCCGTTTCAGCCCTGTTGGTATCGAAAGGGTACGTAAAATATTTTTAAGGATTGCACCGGTTTTAGATATTTTATTTCAATGAAAAATCACGATCGCTCTAAACACTTCTGTCCCCCTCCCCTTCCTTCACCGCTTTCATCTTGACATACGTGACCCTCTTGTGAGCTCATCATATCTCAAAGGAAGCGTTATTGACCAGGCTGAGGACCATTATCTTAAGCAGCACTTGTTTTGCGGAAAATCCTTTCACATATTTCAAATTTACATACACACACACACACACACACATGCACGTACGCGGGTAAACACACACACACACATTCATAACTAAGGCATCGTAGCTTAGCAGAATGTAAAAACATTCAGTTGTTCACGAACTAACAAAATCTCTTCTTCATTATGAAAACGGAGTGATGTGTGTGTGTATATATATATATGTATGTATGTATATATATATGTGTGTGTGTGTATATATATATATATGTGTGTGTATATATATGTATATATATATAGATATGTGTGTGTGTATATATATATATATGTATATATATATATGTATATGTGTGTGTGTGTGTATGTATATATTTATATGTGTGTAATATACACACACACACACACACACATATATATATATATACTGACCTCAGTGCCCAACCAACTGGTATTCATTTCCTCCAACACGAAAACATGAAAGGCAGTAAAAAATGTTATAATGATCTCAATTTTTGGCACGAGGCCAGCAATTTTGGCGAAGGAGTAAGTCGATTACTCAACTGCTCTTATTTTATCGACCCCGAAAGGATAAAAGGTAAAAATCAACCTTGGTGGAATCTGAGATCAGAACATAAAGAACCGGAAAAAAGTAGCACTAAACATTTTTGTCCGGCGTGCTAACGATTCTGCCAAGCTCGTCATCCTGCAATATAGTATCATAATGGTATCATATTTTGGTACGAGGCTAGTAATTTCGGGGTTTGTGCTTAACTGACATTTATTTTAATGATACTGAAAGGATTAAAAAAAAGTCGACCTCGACAGAAATTGAACCCTGAACTACTTTGCCAGCTTGCCACCTTACAATAGAATATAATAATCGTTTCTACTATGGACACAACTGGAAGGGGACTAGCCGATTACATTGACCTCGGCGTTTAACTGGTACATACTTTATCGATCATGAAAGGATGTAAGTTAAGTCGAACTCAGCAGAATTTGAACTCAGAGGACAACTGAAATGCTGCTAAGCTTTCTGTCCAGCGTGCTAACCACTCTGCCAGCTCGCAATGAAATCTCTCTATATATAAAGCTGAAGTTGTCTGTGTGTGGCAGGTTTGGTAGCCTTCAACTAACACTATCTCCTCCGAGACCTTGCGACGCAAGTTGACCAAAATTGAGAGTATGATAGAAGAAGGCTTGCTCTTCCTTCCGTAGAAGAGACAATTCAAATCGGACCATGTTAACGCCAAAAATTATTTACATCAAAAAGATGCCTTTTTTTTAATGAAAATCCCTATTTTTCACGATTTTTTGACTGCTGTGTCGCTATTTTTCGGTGTATTTCAACCAGAAAAATGTTCACTTAAAGAGAATAACAAGCTACATAATGCAAAAGTTTTACTTTTCAAAAATTCCAATTCTAAAGGGTCGAAACAAACCCGAGCAACGCCGGGCGATACTGCTAGTGTTATAATAAACGTTAAAAAAACTAACTGCGTCACTCGGTTAGTGGTCATAATCAGAGTGAGTACAATAGGGAACACCCACGTTTGACCACCCTCCGTGGTCGGTGTCGTTAAAACAAGAAGACAAGTGACTCAATTTCTTTTCTCTTTTGAGAGTTTAGTTCTTATATAAATAGCTGAAAACTGGCTTAATGATAAGGAAATGACTTTTTGCGTGAGTACTAAATAAGAACCGGTTTCGGTTCGCTATAATAATAGTTTGGGAAGCTAATGGTGAAAATTGTACCAATTAAATTAATGGCAATGTTTTGAACCCACACTCGTATTGGATAGACATGTGGAAATCCGCAAGCATGGGAGGAGGAATATATATTTATAAGTATCCAGGAGTGGCTGTGTGGTAAGTAGCTTGCTTACCAACCACATGGTTCCGGGTTCAGTCCCACTGCGCGGCATCTTGGGCAAGTGTCTTCTGCTATAGCCTCGGGCCGACCAAAGCCTTGTGAGTGGATTTGGCAGACGGAAACTGAAAGAAGCCTGTCGTATATATGTATATATATATATATATATATATATATATATATTATATATATATATATGTGTGTGTGTGTGTGTGTGTGTGTGTATGTGTTTGTCCCCCTAGCATTGCTTGACAACAGATGCTGGTGTGTTTACGTCCCCGTCACTTAGCGGTTCGGCAAAAGAGACCGATAGAATAAGTACTGGGCTTACAAAGAATAAGTCCCGGGGTCGAGTTGCTCGATTAAAGGCGGTGCTCCAGCATGGCCGCAGTCAAATGACTGAAACAAGTAAAAGAGTAATCCACGTGAGTTCTGTAGGATTGCGACCATTTCGCAACCTTCTTTATGGATTAAATAAAAACAAATAGCGGAGAGGGTTGGGTGAAATGCTGAAAGGTTTTTGGCTTAAAGGATATCGCGAATGGCCTGGTTTGAGGCCCAACCTTCCGAGTTTTTGTACAGGGTTTAGAAAAACTGAAAGAGCGTTGTAATAAGCGTATAAACCTGAGAGGCGAATATGTTGAAAAAAATCATAATTAACTGATCCTTCTGTATTTCTTTTTACTCAAAGCAAGGAATTTTTCAGCACCCGTTCGTACATATAATCTCAGCTGCTTTTCGCTGCTGCTGCAGCCAAATTGAACAATAAGGCGTCGAAACTGCGATGATCTTTGGTTGATAACTGATGAGGAACTTTTCAGCATCTCGTATATATTCAGCTCTCAATACCATCTGTCTTTGTGTGTGGTAAGTAGCTTGCTTACGAACCACATGGTTCTGGGTTCAGTCCCACTGCGGGGCACCTTGGGCAAGTGTCTTCAACTATAGCCTCGGGCCGACCAAAGCCATGTGAGTGGATTTGGTAGATGGAAACTGAAAGAAGCCCGTCATATATATGTATATGTATGTGTGTGTATTATCGATTCGAACGTAAAGACGGGCGAATTGCTTAGTGGTATTTCACCTTCCTTTACGTTCGGATCGATAATACATACGACGGGCTTCTTTCAGTTTCCATCAACCAAATCCACTCACACGACTTTGGTCGGCCCGAGGCTATAGAAGAAGACACTTGCCCAATTGTACTAACGATTCTGCCAGATCGCCTTATATTATATTATCATAGGCGCAGCAGTGGTTGTGTGGTAAGTAGTTTGTTTACCAACCACATGGTTCCGGGTTCATTCCCACTGCGTGGCACCTTGGGAAAATGTCTTCTACTATAGCCTCGGGCCAACCAAAGCCTTGTAAGTAGATTGTAAGAGCCACTACTACTAATTTATACATGCACGATTCTCGGCGGCGCGTTGTGTCCTTAAGCAAGACACTTTATTTCACATTGTATCAGTCCATTTAGCCGGCAAAAAAAGTAGCACCAGTAATTCAAAGGGCAAGCCTTGTCACACACTGTGTTTCACTGAATCTCCCTAAGAACTACATTAAGGGTACTCGTGTCTGTGGAGTGCTCAGCCACTTGCACGATAATTCCACAACCAGTCTGTTCCGTTGATCGTACCAACGGGAACACTCGTCGTTGTAACCGACGGAGTGCCAAGTATGTATGTATATTACTCTTTTATTTGTTTCAGTCAGTTGACTGCGGCCATGCTGGAGCACCACCTCTAATCAGCAACTCGACCCCGGGACTTATTCTTTGTAAGCCCAGTACTTATTCTATCGGTCTCTTTTGCCGAACTGCTAAGTGACGGGGACATAAACACACCAGCATCGGTTGTCAAGCAATGCTTGGGGGACAAACACAGATACACAAACATACACACACACACACATATATATACATATATACGATGGGCTTCTTTCCGTTTCCGTCTACCAAATCCACTCATAAGGCTATGGTCGGCCCGAGGCTATAGTAGAAGACACTTGCCCAAGATGCCACACAGTGGGACTGAACCCGGAACCATGTGGTTGGTAAGCAAGCTACTTACCACACAGCCACTCCTGCGCCTACTCACATATATACATAAATAAAATTGTAGTCATTTACGTTACTATTTACTAATTACTATTCATATTTATTACGCTAATTACTGTTCATATTTATTAATTTTCATTGATGCCTTGCAGCCAGCCAACTGTTTCTTTATATTGTCACAGTATTATCAGAGCTAAGAAACATCCGTGTTCTGATAATATTGTGGTGACACAAGGAAGTAATTAACTAGCTGTAAGGGGTCTGAATCAAAATTAATTAAAAATTAATTAACAATTGCATTACATTTAAAATATATCAAAACTTTCTTTAAAGTATAATCTGCAGGTTCAAAGCTAACAGACTACACACACATCATTCAGTTTGAAACTTCATCTTCTTCTTCTTCTTCTTCTCCACCACCACCACCACCACCACCACCACCACCACCAACAACAACAACATACATACATACATACATACATACAATGATCGATAATATTTGTAATAACTTTCTAATTTTGGCACAAGACCAGCAATTATTTCAAGAAGAAGGGTTGGTCGAATACGTCAACCCCAGGGCTCAGCTGGTACTTATTTTATCAACCCTGTCGGAATTTGAACCCAGAACTTAAAAAACGTACAAAATGCCACTGACCATTTCGCCCGGCGAGCTAACGATTCTGCCAGCCCACCGCCTTAATAATAATCCTTTCTATTATAGACACATCGACCCCAGGACTCAACTGGTACTTGATTTATCGACCCCGAAAGGATGAAAGGTAAAATCGACCTCGGCGGAATTTGAACTCAGAACGTAGCGACGGGCGAAATACCTATTTCTTTACTACCCACAAGGGGCTAAACACAGAGAGGACAAACAAGGACAGACAAACGGATTAAGTCGATTACATCGACCCCAGTGCGTAACTGGTACTTGTTTAATAGACCCCGAAAGGATGAAAGATAAAGTTGACCTCGGCGGAATTTTAACTCAGAACGTAGCGGCAGACGAAATACTGCTAAGCATTTCGCCCGGCGTTTCTGCCAGCTCGCCGCCTTCCTTAGTTCAAAATACCAGCGAGGTCTTTCTTCCTTTCGGGATCGATAAAAATATGTACCGACTGAGCACTGGGGTTGTGGGAATCGACTTAGCCGCTTCCCTAAAATTTGCTGGCCTCTTGTGCCAAAATCTGAAGGCAATTTAATTGCTTTTGTACGAATTTTAATTCCAGAAAAATACAAACGAAAAGTCACACTGAAAATATTTTATTTTATTCTATTTCTTAAATGCAGACGACTCAATAGTTGTAGCAAATACAACGCAGATGGTTGTTCCTGTATGTGGAATAACTCTAAACAATACAAGAAGATTTATTCGTCTTAAAATCAATAGATAGGACTTACCTTAAGCGAAAATCTTTTTATCTCTGAGGTCAAATTATCAATAAATCATTTCGATTGAATCTGCCAAAACCTCGGCGCACCATCTCTCTTTTCGTCTCTTTTACTTATTTCCGTCATTGAACTGCTGTCGGGCAGGGAGACCAAATTGAAGGGTTTAGTCGAACAGATCGACCCTAGTGGTTTCTTGGTATTAATATCTGATGCTTATTCTATCGATCTATTTTGCCTAACTGCTATGTTACGTGTACAAACCAACACCAGTTATCAAGTGATGTGGGACAAACATATCGCGTTTCGTAACGTACTGTGCCCAGGTTTGCTTATATATATACGTATAGAAGTATATATGCATATATACGTATGTATATATATATATATATATAATTTAAAATTATAAATTAGGGTATCTGAGAGATACCACCATGCTGAAATAGCAATCAAAACCCTGACCCTAAAACCACCTTAAATGTCCATATCACGCCAGGAGAGAAGACAGACATATCCTGGCGTGATATGGACATTTAAGGTGGTTTTAGGGTCAGGGTTTTAACTGCTATTTCGGCATGGTGGTATCTCTCAGACACCCTAATTTATAATTTTAAATAATTATTATCTTTGTATGGTATTTATTCCCATGTTGGCCACTTGATAAGATCGATATTTGAATATCAATATTATCCTTGTTTATAAATATGTATACATATTATATCATTATATGATTGAACGCCACGCATCCTCTCCCAAGTACGTTTTATCTTAATAATTCTGATGCAGCACTCTATACAATCTTTTTACTCTTTCGTTTTTCTCTCTGTTATTCTTTTACCACCTCTTCTTCCACTATTCTTTCCTATTACTCTGTCACTCTCTCCTTCACTCCTCCTCCTTTGCGCACGGGACCATCGGCCATCTTTCTTTTCCTAACTTGTGTTTCTTTCTCTCCGTTGTAGCTGGAACAAGGAAGGCGTGTTCTTGTTTGTCTCCTGTCCACGCTTGATTTACGCGTTCGCCACCACAGCCTCGAAATACGAGACTAGAAAAACAGCCAACAACTGACAAAGTGTTGTGTGTTTTGTTTTGCATTTCTGTCTTTCGTTGTTCGAAAGAATAGTCCATGTTCCATGTAATCGTGCTTCGTATTTTTCTTTTGTTGCATACGTTTCATGACGTCCTGTGCTCACGTATGCTTTTATATATATATAAAAATCACCCCACCCCTTTGAAATAATCTAAATTGGAAACTACAAACACCAAATCAGCTTTTTAAGGCTATTCTTAAAGCATTTCGCCCGGCGTGCTAACGTTTCTGCCAAGTCGCCTTATATATATAAGTTCAGCAAACTTTAGATTTAAATGAATATGGTACTTAAATTAGATACACCAGAATTTAGTATGGTGTTATCCATATAAATCAAATGGGGTGATTATAATCAAAATAAGCAACAAGAATAACTTCGGTAATTTGGTACGATCGTTTCACGCTACATCATTTTATTAAATGTTGTATTACAACAGTTTTAATAAAATGATGTAGCGTGAAACGATTGTACCAAATTACCTAAGTTATTCGTGTTGCTTATTTTGATTATATATATATATATAAGCATACGTGGGCACAGGACGTCATGAAACGTGTGCAACAAAAAACAAAAAATACGAAGCACGAGTACATGGAACATGGACTATTCTTTCGATCTCGGCGGAATTTGAAATCAGAGCGTAGCGACGGGCAAAATGCCGCTAAGCATTTCGTCTAGCGTGCTAACGATTCTGTCAGCTCGCTGCCGTAAAAAATCAACAGCAACAACAACAATGATAATAATAATGACGCAGAACTGACCGTGGAGTATGCTATAGAACGTTTCCAATCTTTTGGATCAATTTCAAAAGGTTTTAAGATTTACAAAATCATGAGCTTGAACTAGGAATACGCGTAACTCCTTTTGATGTTATGCCAATCGAAGTTCCCTGCACCTTGAGTTAATTCCTCCATAACCGGATCATACTTTGATATCCAAATTTAATAGTTAATCTCCTTTGGAATTTCACAAATTCTAACTAGATTTAGAAAAACATCGATTTCTGAGGAAAGTATATTATTGCATAACCGTTTTCTTCCACTTGCTGATGTGTATGGCGCTTTTCTCTCCACTAAATTTAAACAGGAACAACTTAAGTGCTAAGATTTACGGATAAATATTCGCCGCACCTAAACTTCTCAAAAACACAATGCAGAATAAACCCGCTCATTAATATGTAGTGAAAGAAGTTTCATTAAATTTACGACATATCTTGTGGTGTTCTTAGTTCTTTCGGTATTTAAATCATTATAACTAGCTGCTTAATTAATACATTGTATAATTTTAATTAATGTTAGTATGAATGCATGGGTACCCGTGGATTTCTAAAATCAGATATTCTTGATTTTTCCTAGCATAGTTGATGTATTTCCACACTTATGGACACTAAAGCACTAATGATTTGTCCCTAGCACACACAAAAGAGTCCACAGGTTCGCTTACACCATAGATAGACGTTATCGCCGTACCTTTTGCGGAGAATTATCGATGGTAGAACATGTCACATTTCTAAAGTATGTGCGCATATTTTATAGTTATAGTCTAACTTCATCTATAATGCTAACTAACTGGTTTATAGTACGTAACTTTTACAAAAAAAAAAATAAAAATAAAATTTACGCTGTCTAGAAAATTCTTATAAATTCCAATTTAAAAAAATCAAAATGTAGTTTTCAAGTTTCCTCTACTACTAAAAATTTCAGTAACACGATTCGATCACAAAAATGATTTTTATTCACTGCAACATATTCATTTTACATCGCGAGATAGCGGTTTTTTTTTGATGTCTTTGTTTATACTTCTACTGGAAATATAAAGGATGCCTAAATATTTGCAACGTTACTTTCTACATGCATATTAGTCAAAACATTTCCCCATATTATGAGTTCTATCCAGCGTCAGCCAAATTATGTTCATTCTACTATCTTTTCATATTTGGTGAGTGTTTTTAAAGAAACAGGAAGCTTATTGCCAATTGTACCACACGTAAATTTGTATTATTAAAGACTCACTAGAACGTGATGAAATGCTTTCGTGATGCTGTTGCACATCAGGAAGATAGATTTTACATATGTATATACTTTGGGCCAGCGATTTGAATTCATTTCAAGTGTGAGTCGAGTATGCGGTACTGATGAGCTGAAATGATAGCGAAATATCGATCTCGTTCACTTCCAGGATGATTCGTTTCGCCTGCCTTTGAAATATACTGCGTTTCTCAACACATGTCTTTAAAGGTACTTTCTTTCG
>NC_043003.1:8900237-8912737 GCF_006345805.1 Octopus sinensis
GTGCCCATGAAATGTAGGGACAACTATTCACTTTTAAAGGGGCACCATTTTTGGGTCTTGCTGTAGGCAATATGTGCTTTTTGTGAGGTCCGGGGGCGGCAAACGGAAGGGTCGCTCCGGACGGCACACACTAGCTACGCTAGCGCAACTAGTTTTTCTTTTCCCTCTCTCTCTCAATATGTGTGTGTGTGTATGTGTGTATATGAGGCAAAAAAATATGACACAAAGAGGGGTAGATTTTAGATTTATCCGCTGGAAATAGCGGGTGTGTAGACAGGAAACTATTTTACGTTTCTGGTACATACGCTTCTTCTGATAGAAAGAACAGACAAGGAAAGAAAAGTAAAACGGAGAACGAAAATGGAGAAAAGAACGCACGTGTGTATAATAACCCACACGATTGTGTGTGTGTGTGTGTGTAGTTATGTCGGGTGGTCCTCGGGTTATACTTGGCGTCCCGGTGCAAATGCATTTTCGGACCCCCTTGATAAATAACTTTTGAAAAAAATGTTCCCAAGGAGGAAATCCTGCCGATATAGAAATAAAAAGAGTATGTTAAAATATAGGAGCTAAATAGGCTATGTGAAATATAAACACAAACATGGAAATTTCAGCTCGTCTTTGCAGTAACGCTCTCCATCTTCCGCGCTCTCTCTGACGTTCCGCAATCGTCGTGTTTGCTTGTGTATAAGTTGCATTATTTTATATTTGATGTGAACAGTGCTGGGGGGGGGGGGAAGCAAAAAGGAAAAAATACTGGGGGTGACTTATACACGGAGGAGGGGGACAAAGGTAGCAGTTACGAAGGGAGTAAAAAAAAAGTCTTGTACCAAGATTTAACACTAAATTAAGGGTGTATATGGCTTATACACGAATAAATACGGAATATTACAATAATAACAAGATTCTATATTCAAGAAATTTAAGGCGGAGAGCTTGCAGAAACGTTAGCACGCCGGGCGAAATGCGTAGCCGTATTTCGTCTGCCTTTCATCCTTTCGGGGTCGATAAATTAAGTACCACTTACGCACTGGGGTCAATGTGATCGACTTAATCCGTTTGTCTGTCCTCTCTGTGTTTAGCCCCTTGTGTGTAGTAAAGAAATAGGTATTTTGTCTGTGTTTACGTTCAAAGTTCAAATTCGGCCGAGGTCGACTTTGCCTTTCATCTTTTTGGAGTCGATAAAATTAAGTACCAGTTGCGTACTGGGGTCGATCTAATCGACTGCCCCGTCTCCCCCCAAATTTCGGGCTTTGTACCTAGAGTAGGAAAAAAAAAAATAGCACGATGGACAAAGTGCTTAGCAGCATTTCGTCTGTCTTCGCGTTCGTCCCGAGTTGACTTTGCTTTTCATCCTGTCAGGATCGATAAAATAAGTACTAGTTGAGAACTGGTGCCAAAATCAATACTCATTTGAAATCAATACTCAAGGAATTTCGCATTTAATTTTTACTAAATGTTATATTTTCTCTCTATTGGTTGTTACGTGTTGTTGTGTAACAAACACAGAAGTAGCTGTGTGGTAAGTAGCTTGCTTACCAACCATATGGTTCCGGGTTCAGTCCCACTGCGTGGCACCTTGCGCAAGTGTCTTCTACTATAGCCTCAGGCCGACCAAAACCTTGTGAGTGGATTCGGTAGACGGAAACTGAAAGAAGCCTGTTGTATATATGTATACATATATATATATGTATGTGTATATGTTTGTGTGTCAGTGTTTGTCCCCCACCAACATTGCTTGACAACCAATGGTGGTGTGTTTACGTCCCCATAACTTAGTGGTTCGGCAAAAGAGACCGATAGAATAAGTACTAGGCATCCAAAGAATAAGTCCTGGGGTCGATTTGCTCGACTAAAAAGGTAGTGCTCCAGCATGGTCGCAGTCAAATGACTGAAACAAGTAAAAGAGTAAAGGAGACTGAACCCAAAACCACATCACACAACCATGTTCACATCTACCTCATAGATGTTTACATACAAACATAGGCAGAGGCATGGCTGTGTGGTAAGAAGCTTGCTTCCCAACCACATGGTTCCGGGTTCAGTCCCACTGCGTGGCACCTTGGGCAAGTGTCTTCTACTATAGCCTCGGGCTGACCAAAGCCTTGTGAATGGATTTGGTAGAGGGAAACTGAAAGAAGCCCGTTGTATATATATGTATATGTGTGTTTGTATGTATGTATTTGTGTCTGTGTTTGTCCCCCACATCATCGCCTGACAACTGATATTTGGCGTGTTTACGTCCCCTGTAATTTAGCGGTTCAGTAAAAGAGATCGATAGAATAAGTACTAGGCTTACAACAAATATTTCCTGGGGGTCGATTTATTCAACTAAAAAGGCAGTGCTCCAGCATGGCTGTAGTCCAATGGCTGAAACAAATAAAAGAATAAAGAATTCTATTAAAAGTAGGGAAGTGGGTTGCAAAATTGTTTATAGAAGAATTTAATGATTTTGACTTGCTCCCAAACTGTGATGGTAACAGGAATGAATGCTAGTGTTTGGTGCTGAAAGACTGCGAAGCAGATGCAGGACCAGTAAGAGATGACTCCAATTGATACGTTAACCAGGAAAGCAAAAAAGGGCCCATAGATACATAATGGCTCCCTTCCTAAAAGGCCCACCCTCCACTCAAAAAAACAGAAAATCTCACTGAAGTTGAGAGCTCATTTCCCCACAAAGTCCCCAAAAACACTTTGCAAAAATTCTATCAGTAGACACCATCATCATCGTCATTAACCCCTGGGCATTATTGTCTTGATTTCTAGGATTCATAATGCCAGTTACCTGGTTTTCATGGCGTATAAGTGAACAAGACCTCACCAGTCTCCTTGAATGGGGTGCCAGTTTGTCGCAGAGTTACCTTCTAACAACAAGTCTAAAGTAATGGAGCTGTGTCCTCTCAATGTGGAGAAGTAGGGGCTTGATCTGGAGAGATTCCTTAATCTTCGAATTACTGGCTATTTCATCATCATCATTATTCAGAGTCTGTTTTCCATGCTGGCATGGGTTGGATGGTTTGACTGGAACTGTTAAGCCATAGAGCTGTACCAGGCTCCAGTCTGATTTTGGCTTGGTTTCTACAGCTGAATACCCTTCCTAATGCCAACCACTCCAAAAAAGTAGTGGGTTCCTTTTACATGTCACTGGCACTCTCCATGTCTATGCTTTCACTTGCCCTGATCAGTCTTCTCAAGCACAGGTCTCCATCATTTATCATTGCCTCCCTGAGACCCAACATCTGAAGATCATGGCTTCAGCACCTCGTCCCCTGTCTTCCTAGGTCTACCTCTTCCACACATATACAAAATATAATACTAATAACAGTTATTTAAAATTGAAAAAGAGGCAGCAGGTGGCAGTAGAGGAAGGATGTTAAAAGGGGATATATGTATATGTGTGTGGTGGAAGCACTCCGTCGGTTACGACGAAGAGGGTTCCGGTTGATCCGATCAACGGAACAGCCTGCTCGTGAAATTAACGTGTAAGTGGCTGAGCACTCCACAGACACGTGTACCCTTAACGTAGTTCTCAGGGATATTCAGCGTGACACAGAGAGTGACAAGGCTGGCCCTTTGAAATACAGGTACAACAAAAACAGGAAGTAAGAGTGAGAGAAAATTGTGGTGAAAGAGTACAGCAGGGATCACCACCACCCCCTGCCGGAGCCTCGTGGAGCTTTAGGTGTTTTCGCTCAATAAACACTCACAACGCCCGGTCTGGGAATCGAAACCGCGATCCTACGACCGCGAGTCCGCTGCCCTAACCACTGGGCCATTGCGCCTCCACATATGTGTGTATAAATAGGTGGAAAGAAAAGTGTTTAATACTTCGGCATTTCAGCCAGCCATATCCAGCACAAATAGGTTCTACCAGCCTGATTGATTTATGTTCTACCAGTCAGATCCAGCCTATCACACCTGCTCCTTCTGAAAACATACAATCACATCATCAAAATTTTGAAGCTATGAGATAATGCATGATTAATTATAAAGTAGGAGTGGCTGTGTGGTAAGTAGCTTGCTTACCAACCACATGGTACCTTGGGCAAGTGTCTTCTACTATAATAATAATGTTCGTCCTTCGGGTTCGAAGATGACCATTGACATCATTTGGTGGAATTGCTACTATGAGAGCGGAGGTGGCTGGTGAGGCCAATCCGGGCAAGAAAGCCCCTCCCACAAGTGGGGCAGAAGTGGGTAGGGGCTGTGCTATTGGTGCAGGTGGCTCTGGCTTTCCGCATCTGGCGTTTCTGTTCTGTTGACTGAATCCGTCTCTCCTCGGCTGTCTTTGCTTCTACTATAGCCTCAGGCTGAACAAAGCCGTCTGAGTGGATTTCGTAGACGCAAACTGAAAGAAGCCCGTCGTGTATATATATATATATATATATATATATATATGTATGTGTGTGTGTCTGTCTGTCCCCACATCGCTTGACAACCGATGCTGGTGTGTTTACGTCCCCATAACTTGGCGGTTCGGCGAAAGAGACTGATAGAATAAGTCCTGGGGGTCGATTTGCTCGACTAAAGGCGGTGCTCCAGCATGGCCACAGTCAAATGACCGAAACCAGTAAAAGAGTAAAAGAGATAGAGAAATCTGAATGCTAACGAGCTAAGTGGTCAGGACAGGTAATCAAAAACCAGCATTTCCATGATCTAATAATGTCCAAGCTGTTGCCATTATCATAGTTCTTTTTCTTCTTTCATATTCAAGACTGCAGCATCCCTGGAGATATTTTCAATTTGTCATCATCATCATTTTAACACTCACTGTTTGCATGATGGTAATGCTTGCTTACAACCAACAAGCAATGTTCAGGCAATGAGACCTGCAATGCATACACATTCATATATATATAAATATATATATAGATATAGAGATATATATAAATAAATATATATATATATATAGAAAAAAATATATCTCTTTTACTTGTTTCAGTCATTTGACTGTGGTCATGCTCGAGCACCGCCTTTAGTTGAGCAAATCGACCCCAGGATTTATTCTTTGTAAGCCTAGTACTTATTCTATTGGTCTTTTTTGTTGAATCTCTAAGTTACGGGGACGTAAACACACCAGCATCTGTTGTCAAGTGATGTTGGACACACACACACGTACATATATATATATATATATATATATATATATATATATATATATATATATATATATATATTTACACACACATATACATACGATGGGCTTCTTTCAGTTTCCGTCTACCAAATCCACTCACAAGGCATCAGACTATAGTAGAAGACACTTGCCCAAGGTGCCACGCAGTGGGACTGAACCCGGAACCATGTGGTTGGTAAGCAAGCTACTTACAACACAGCCACTCCTATGTCTATAAATAAATATAAATAAATATATATATAAATAAATATATATATAAATAAATATATAAATATATATATAAATAAATATAATTATAAATATATATATATATATATCATCATCATCATCATCATTTAACGTCCGTTTTCCGCGCTAGCACGGGTTGGACGGTTTCGACGGGGTCTGGGGAGCTCGGGACTGCCCCAGGCTCCAGTCTAGTCTGGCAGTGTTCTACAGCTGGATGCCCTTCCTAACGCCAACCACTCCGCGAGTGTAGTGGGTGTTTTTTACGTGCCACCTGCACAGGTGCCAGAGGGTCTGGCATCGGCCACGTTCGGATGGTGCTTTTTATGGGGGGGGGTGCAGAAATATAGGGGAGCACCAGTGGGAGGGATGGTTCAGAGGACAGGTACTAGGCAAGTAGAACGTAGGATACCGAGAGAGGGGTAATGCATGGTGAAATAGCGTATTGAAGAGGGGGCTTCAAATAGTAGACACCTATAATGGTGGTGGGGGGTGGTTCAGAGGACAGGTTCTAGGCAAGTAGAACGTAGGATATCGAGAGAGAGGGGTAATGCATGGTGAAATAGCGTATTGAAGAGGGGGGTTCAAAGAGTAGACACCTATATGGTGGTGGTGGGGGGGTGCAGAAATATAGGGGAACACCAGTGGGAGGGGTGGTTCAGAGGACAGGTTCTAGGCAAGTAGAACGTAGGAGGATATCGAGAGAGGGGTAATGCATGGTGAAAATGATGGGAAAATTTGAAATAGCGTATTGAAGAGGGGGCTTCAAATAGTAGACACCTATAATGGTGGTGGGGGGTGGTTCAGAGGACAGGTTTTAGGGCAAGTAGGCAACGTAGGTTAGGAGGATAGGTAGGACGTAGGATATCGAGATGGAGAGGGGTAATGCATGGTGAAATAGCGTATTGAAGAGGGGGGTTCAAAGAGTAGACACCTATAATGGTGGTGGGGGGGTGCAGAAATATAGGGGAACACCAGTGGGAGGGGTGGTTCAGAGGACAGGAATAGGCAAGTAGAACGTAGGTAGGATATCGGAGAGGGAGAGGGGTAATGCATTGGTGAAATAGCGTATTGAAGAGGGGGGTTCAAAGAGTAGACACCTATAATGGTGGTGGGAAGAGAGAAGGAGAAACGACATCCGTTATAGTTGGAGCAAAATAGGATATTAGGTATTGGTGGTGGGGGTGGGTAAGAGGGGGGGCGCGCCGCGAAGAATCGGCAGCCAATTTCTATCAGCCCTGTAAGGGAGAATAGATCTTAAATATCTATAACGATAACTAGTGAATTATACAGAATATGCAAAAACGAGGCGAGGCTGAAATAGTAAACAGAGTGGCGTCTAGGGGGATCAGAATAATAATAATTAATAAATAATAATAAATAGAAATACGGGATGAATTAAAGTTCAAGGATTTTTATCTGGGATCACTTCGTTTACGGACAGTCTTGGCAAAAGGATTCGGAATCAAGAATGAGGCAGGTTACTAGCTTAAGTATGCATAGGAGTCCAGACAGACAATGTAAAAAGAGGGGGAGAGAAGGGCGCGAAGAATCGGCAGCCAATTTCTATCAGCCTGTAAGGGAGAATAGATCTTAAATATCTATAACGATAACTAGTGAATTATACAGAATATGCAAAAACGAGGCGAGGCTGAAATAGTAAACAGAGTGGCGTCTAGGGGGATCAGAATAATAATAATTAATAAATAATAAAAAATAGAAATACGGGATGAATTAAAGTTCAAGGATTTCTTATCTTGGGATCACTTCGTTTACGGACAGTCTTGGCAAAAGGAATTCGGAATCAAGAATGAGGCAGGTTACTAGCTTAAGTATGCATAGGAGTCCAGACAGACAATGTAAAAAGAGGGGGAGAGAAGGGCGCGAAGAATCGGCAGCCAATTTCTATCAGCCCTGTAAGGGAGAATAGATCTTAAATATCTATAACGATAACTAGTGAATTATACAGAATATGCAAAAACGAGGCGAGGCTGAAATAGTAAACAGAGTAAATAAATAAATATGTAAAAATAAATATATATAAATATAAAATATATATATATATATAAATATAAATAAATATATATATAAATAAATAATATATATATATATAAATAATAAATAAATATATACATATATATATAGTAATGCATACACATTCATATATATAATATGTGTGTGTGTGTAATATACACTTAGCATCTTTCAGTTTCCAACTACTGAATCCACCTAAGGCTTTGGTCAGCCTAGGGCTGTAGTAGAAAATAATTACCCTAGGTGCTATGCATTGAGACTAAACCTGGGACCATGCAGTTGGGAAGTAAACCCCCTACTACATAGTCATGTCTGCATCTATCAGTTCCTTTTCAAAAACCAGAGTGAGATCTGAGGGAGATTTCATTGTTGGTTTCAGTTTTCTTTTGATTGCAGAAGAAATAATCTGCAAAAATCAAACCCCTTACTTTCAAGCATACAGGTGCCTGTGTAGCTGTATGGTATGAAGCTTACTTCCCAACCACATGGTTCCGGATTCAGTCCCCCTTCGTGACACCCTGAGCAAGTGTCTTCTACTATACCCACCTGTCATCCAAAACCTTGTTAACAGATTTCGTAGACGGAAACTGAAAGAAGCTTGTCATATAAACATATATATGGTTATGTTACCATGCCAGGTGAAATGCTTAATGGTATTTCGTTTGTCTTTGAGTTCTGAGTTCAAATTCCGCCAAGTTTGATTTTGTTCGTCTTTATGTTCTGAGTTCAAATTCTGCCGAGGTCGACTTTGCCTGTCATCCTTTCGGGGTCGATAAATTAAGTACCAGTTGCACATTAGGGTTGATCTAACCGACTGGTCCCCTCCACAAAAATTTTGGGCCTTGTGCCTGGAATACAAAAGTATATATATGGTTAGGTGAAAAAAAATATGGAGAAAAAAAATCAACAACGCGAGGACGTTGTACATGCAAAGTATTAATAAGATGCTCCGAGAAGGAAGAAAATGTGGCTATTTTACGTTTCGAGCAGAAGCTCTTCTTCAGAAACAGGTGACATCGGAAAGTCCAAAAGAAAAGGAAGGAGAAGGAAAAAAAGAAAATTGCCCACAGTCCACATGTAGTTACATCTTGGAATGACTAAGTAGATGGACAAAGAGAAATGTGGAACACAAATACACATAAGATTTTAATGGAAGGCTGGGCAGTCTCAGGTGCTGCCTGACTCTGTTGTGGTTTAACTCTTTAATATTCACATTGTTTGGAATGAATCAAGCATTTGCTCGTAGCTAAGACATTTTCATGATGTGATTGCTTAGTGTTAGAAACACATTGTAGGACAGGTGTGAGAAGCCAGATCTAGCCAGTTTTAACATAAAACTGGTTCAGGCCAGATATGGCCAGTTTGAATGCTAAAAGGTTAAAAATCTTTTTATGACTTGTTATGAAATCAAGGTGCCTTGCAGTATACAAAGCTTTGTATAGACAGTGTGTGGAGGCACAATGACCCAGTTGTTAGGGCAGTGGACTCAAGGTCATAGGATCGCAGTTTCGACTTCCAGACTAGGTGTTGTGAGTGTTTATTGAGCGGAAACACCAGGACGGGCGCATCAGATCTTTATCCTTCCAAGATCGATTAAAATAAGTACTATTCATATTGAATCCACTTTTCCCTCAACCTCCAAACAATGTTGTGACTATGTCAGAAGAAATCATTGTCCTCCTCCTCCTCTCAGGGTCAGGGAAGAGCACAAGCTGCCACAATGCAACAAGCATTGGACCTTACGGTAGGAACCAATAAAACAGAACATCTGACATGGCCCAGGATTCAGTAGAGCAGCAATGGCCACCAAAGCTTAACCTACCTTGAGCAACAATAGTAATGATGGGTAGGATATGTCTATAAATCTCATCTTTCATCTTGTGCTCCTTGACCGACAGACGATTATATAACATCAGAAGATATACTTTGTCAGTTTTATCTTTCTTCTTTTACTTATTTTAGTCATTAGTCTGTGACCATACTGGGGCACCCACTTCAAGGTTTTTAAACCTGGTACTTAATGTACCGTTCTCTTTTTGCCAAACTGCTATGTTACAGGGATGTAAACACACCAACGTCGGCTGTCATGCAGTGACGGGTGGAGGAAAACAGACACATACATATATGTGGCACATAAAAAGCACCATCTGATCGTAGTTGGTGAAAGTTATCTAAGTTGTGTATATATATATATATATATATATGACGGGCTTCTTCCAGTTTCTGTCTGCAAAATCCACTCACAAGGCTTTGGTCAGCCAGCCATGCAGTGGGACTGAACCTGGAACGACATGGTTCAGGAAGCAAGCTTCATACCACACAGCCACTGCTATATATATATATATATATCTATATATATATATATATATGTATATATATAGGGTTGGTGCATAATTATTGCGGCTTTTTTTTTTCTGGACAAATTTTATTCAACAAAAACAATAACAATATTTAACAAAAACATCTTTAAATTACGGTCTGACCGTCTGCCAAGCAAATGGGAAGCAGTGATTGAAGTAGATAGTGAATATGCTCCGGAATAATCATTTAAAGATGTTTTTGTTACATGTTATTGTTTTGGTTGAATAAAATTTGTTGAAAAATAAAAAGTCGCAATAATTACGCACCATGCCAATATATATATATATATATATATATATATATATATATATACACACACACAGATATGCACTGCAAATTTTTGATCGATTAAACATGCGCCTCTGGCGTGAGTCATTGATCGCCTTTATGTATGTATATATTATATATGTGTTCCCGTGTGACCAACTCTGTTTACTTCAACATTTGTATTGTAAAGTACACTGAAATATTTTTGCACCAGTTCAGTGTGCATTGATTGATTGCAGTCTGCACATTACGAATACGCACAACTCAACTGTCTGTCGGTATGTCGACGTAAGGACATGCATTTTGATGCATATATATTTTAACATCAATATTTGAACTTCAAGTGTAGCGTGCAATTTAATCCTCACTATGTATTGGATAACATCTCTCTCAATATACGTATGTGCAAGTACATAACATACCATACTCACCAGCTTAAAATTCACAAACAAAAACCCGCATCTCCAACCCCACCCCGCCAGCACTGAGAAATTATACAACCACCGCCACCACCACCACCACCATCATCATCACTACTACTACTACAGCTGTTACCACACACACTTACGCCTCCATAGTCAACGTAATAGTTATGTTGCAGATTACTTCGACATTTTTTGATACCTGGAGCTTTTGATTCCGGTGAACGGATAAAATTTTTTAATTAATTTTAAATAATGACTTAAGACGTACTAATTTTTTCCCAGCAATAACTGGTTGATAAAATTATCCGTGATTACAATAAGCAGCTTCAAATGTATATGTACCCCTACAACCCCCAAAATAAAAAAAAACCCACACACACACAGAGGCGCAGCGGTGTTGGTAAAAACCTTGTTTCACGTCCACATGGTTTGGAGCTAAATCCAACTCCGTGGAACTATGGGTGTCTTCCATTATAGCCTCGGGTTTATATATGTATATATATATATACTCTTTTACTTGTTTCACTCATTTGACTGGGGCCATGCTGGAGCACCGCCTTTAATCGAGCAAATCGACCCCGGGACTTATTCTTTGTAAGCCCAGTACTTATTCTATCGGTCTCTTTTGCCAAACCGCTAAGTTATGGGGACATAAACACACCAGCATCGGTTGTCAAGCAATGCTAGGGGGACAAACACACACATACACACACACACACACATATATATATATATATATATATATATATACATATATGTGACGGGCTTCTTTCAGTTTCCGTCTACCAAATCCACTCACAAGGCTTTGGTTGGCCCAAGGCTATAGTAGAAGACACTTGCCCAAGATGCCACGCAGTGGGACTGAACCCGGAACCATGTGGTTGGTGAACAAGCTACTTACCACACAGCCACTCCTGCGTCTATATATTCTATTTTCTTTATTCTTTTATTTGTTTCAGTCATTTGACTGCGACCATGCTGGAGCACCACATTTTAGTCGAGCAAATCGACACCGGGACTTATTCTTTGTAAGCCTAGTACTTATTCTATCGGTCACTTTTTGACGAACCGCTAAGTTTCGGGAACGTAAACACACCAGCATCGCATGCCAAGCGATTTTGGTGGTGGTGGTGGTGGGGGTAGAAACACTGATACACAAACACACATATATATATATACACATATACGACGGGCTTCTTTCAGTTTCCGTCTACCAAATCCACTCACAAGACTTTGGTCGGCTCGAGGCTATAGCAGAAGACACTATAGTAGAAGGTGCCACGCAGTGAGAATGAACCCAGAACCTTCGTTAAAGACCCGTTCGGACCACAGGATTTTTCGAGAGAATTCAACTTATGTGACCTCCCAACCCGGCGCAAACCACTTTTTTCCGTAAAAAGAAAGAGGAAGAGTGGTGGAGTCCTCGGAATTTCCCGGGAAAAACTCCGAGTTACCCATGGAAAGAGTTTTGTTTGGCGAGTTTTCCCTCCCCCCCTTACCCGGTTATTTCGCATGCTTTCAACGAACGTGACATCGAAACCACGCGAAAACGGCCCCTTTCCGCCAGAAAAGGGAAAGATTTGGCTGCTATTTCTAGCACACCCTGCTACCATATAACGGCTATTTCCGGTCGTTTATCGCAAATGCACTCGGAAAAAAAAACCCGCGGGAAAAAAAAAAAAAAGAAAAGATCTCACACCGAGGTACGAACGGGTCCTTTACGAAATATTTACCCACACAGGTACTACTTAAGAACAGTGGTCCCGGTGCGCGCTAGTCATGACTAGTCGATCCTTACTTTGTGTAAGGACCTCCGGTAATGCCATGATGGACCGTGAAGTCTGGCGTAGCATGGTAAATTCCATTGTCTCGACCACGGTCGAACAATGATGATGATGATTGTGTTTTATTTACTTTGCTCGGTAGTCGTTGTAGGATCGACTAGTCACTACTAGCTAGTGCGGATGCGCGCACCGGGACCACTGTTCTTAAGGAGTACCCCTATAATATATATATATATATATATATATATAATATATATAGTGGCTGTG
>NC_043003.1:8920237-8965237 GCF_006345805.1 Octopus sinensis
GAAACGGTGACTATGTTGAGAAGTAGGGATGTGATCCACAGAGGACCAGCTTCATTTTGATGTATGTTGGTAATTATACCTGTCCTAAACAAAATGGCATTACTTTTTGACTCACCCCCGTATATATATTATATATATATATATATATATATATTATATATATATATATTTATTTTATAGAAGGAGCTTCTACAGGACTAGAACTGTTTCATTCAAATGAAATCATCCTGATGATTTCTTTTGAATGAAACAGTTCTAGTCCTGTAGAAGCTCCTTCTATAAAATAAATTAATTTACTCTGCCATGTATTGAGTACCTTATTTACTGTGGTTAACCCCGACTCAACCCGGGACCTACATATATATATATATATATATATATATATATGTATATATATATATATATTATATATATATATATATATATATATAAATATAAATTAGAGATAAAACCACTATTATGCAACTCAAACAGTGATAGACATAAAACAAAACATAAAAAACAAATATTATATATTTTTATAAAACATAATTAGATCTCAAAAAGTATAAAAATGAATGATCAATATATAATAAGCATATATATATACATACACACACACACACACATATATATGTCCCACCCATGCTAGCGTGGAAGGCGGACATTAAAAGACGATTATGATGAGAATATATATATACATAAGTATATGTGTGTGTTTGTATGTATGCGATGGTCTTAATGTGTAATGGAACAACTGAAGAAAGAAGCCAATACGGACTGTAGGGTGAAATATGTTCTGCTTGAAAAATGTTGTTCTGCTGGGTTTTGCCTTTTCACCTTAAAGATTTTCCAGACCTCACCGCCTTACAATTTTAAACGCCTAGAAAGGCATAATTACCTGCAATTATCTGTTCTCTAGATTTCTTCTTTCTATTCAATCGGTATATCTGACATTTAGTAAACACTTTGGGTGTTGTTGATTGGTTTAGTCTTTGCAGGAGTTGATTGGTTTTGTCTTTCAAGGGTGTGTCAGTGTGACGCAAGCAGCAAACAGTGACACCAACTACGCATTGTTTGAACACACCAGCTTATTGCTGTTCTTGTAAAATATTCACACATATATTCATGTTTATGTGTAACCTCATCCGTGTGCATGTGTGTACATGGTGAACTACTGCGCAATGGAGGATAGTAATGTCGGACTTGGGCATCGAACCAGAACCATATGGTTACAAAACGATTTTACTATTCACATAACTGGGTGGATGTAGGCACATAACATACATAAACAAGCATGTGCTTGGTTTGTGTACATAAGAAGTACGCTTTGCAGCAGTGTTTTCTTGTTCAACTATCAGGTCATCCCATAAGTTCTGTCCGAATTTAGAATAAAGAAAACAAGTGATCAAATGTTATATTTAATTAAAATTTAATCGCCTACGTACTTTCCCTGATTATCTATGACTTCCTTCCATCTATTTACAAGCTTCTTAATCCCATCAATGTAAAACTCTTTTGGTTTCAAAGCAAAGAACTCTGAAATGTCAGTTCCGACCTCCTCCTTGCTTGCGAAAGTTATGCCCCCCAAATGGTTCGGTAAACTACGAAACAAATGGTAGTCTGAAGGAGTAAGGTCGGGAGAATAAGGTAGATGAGGAATTTTTCCCAACCAAGCTCTTCGATCTTCTGTGATGTGATCTTTGCAGTGTGGGGTTGCGCATTGTCCTGATGAAACATTACTCCTTTTCGATTCACTAAAATGGGTCTTTTTTCTTCAAAGCTTGGTTCAAACGCTCTAAATGCTGACAGTAGACTTGAGCATTGATTGTTGCATTAGGTAGTAACAATTCAATTACTCCTTTACAATCCCATCAGATAGAGAGAAGAACCTTTTTCCCATGAAGTTCCCTTAATCGGTTGTAGTTGAGCTTTTTCCCTTTTACAAAGCCACTGTTTATGACGTTTAAAATTTCGATAGAAAATCCATTTTTCGTCACCAGTCTCAAGTCTATCCAAAAAGGGTGAAATGAGTTCATGAGAATGGAGAGAAGAGCAGATGTCAACTCGGGATTTGTAGTTGCCTTCGGACAATTCATGAGGCACCCATTTTCCAAGTTTAGGAACCTTTCCAAGTTGTTGAAGATGACGATGAACAGTTGTATGGTTTGAACTAATCTTTATTGCCAATTCTTCAACTGGTAATGCAGGATTTTCTTCAAGTAATGCCTCAAGGAGCTTATCATCAAACTAGACGTCCTGTTCGATCATCTTCAAGGCTGAAATCTCCACTTCTGAATTTTGCAAACCATCTTCTGCAAGCTCTTTCATTCAAGCATTCTTTCCCATAAACTGAGTGTATGTTTCGCGTTGCTTTGGCTGCAGAGTTTCCTTTTCTGTACTCATAAAGAATTATATGTGCCTTAAATGCTGTTTGGATATTTCCATATTAGAAAGGGTTTTAATCAAAGAAATTTTAATTCTATTATTCAGTAAAATAATATTTAATTAGTTTAAATGTACACAAATGCATAAAAGCAATTTTAAATTCCATTAGACATTCTAAAATACAATTAAATTTCATTCAATTTTAAAAAAGGTAAAATCGGACAGAACTTCTGGAATGACCTGATACGTACACTGAGCAGTATGCAATTTCTTGAGTCGAGAATCTTTTATCATCATCATCATCATCGTTTAACGTCCACTTTCCATGCTAGCATGGGTTGGACGATTTGACTGAGGTCTGGCGAAGCAGATGGCTGCACCAGACTCCAATCTGATCTGGCAGAGTTTCCACAGCTGGATGCCCTTCCTAACACCAACCACTCCGAGAGTGTAGTGGGTGATTTTATGTGCCACTGGCACGAGGGCCAGTCAGGCGGTACTGGCAACGGCCACGCTCAAACGGTGCTTTTTATGTGCCACCTGCACAGAAGCCTATCCAGCGGTACTGGCAACGACCTCACTCGAATGTTTTTTGATGTGCCACCAGCACAAGTGCTAGGAAGGCAACGCAGGTAACGATCATGCTTGAATGGTGTTTTTAACATGCCATTGGCACGAAGGCCAGCTTGTTGCTCTGGCAACGATCTCACTCGTATGGCACTCTTAGCGCTCCACTAGCAACAGATGCCAGTCACCAAGTTTGATTTCGATTTCGATTTCACTTGCCTCAACTGGTCTTCACAAGCAGAGAATTCAGTTAAGTGTTTTTCAGTAAAATTTGGTTGGTGGAAATTATGTAGAAATTGACATTAGTTGATCAGCCACATTAAGGGCAGGATGGCAAAATCCATACATTGGTTTCATGCAAGATGATTTTTTTCTACAGCTTTGGGAATCACAAGCAAAATGAAACCACAAGGTGCATAATATATAATTCAATTATTACATCGTTCAACGTCCGCTTTCCATGCTAGCATGGGTTGGACGATTTTGACTGAGGGCTGGCGAACCAGATGGTTGCACCAGGCTCCAATTTTGATCTGGCAGAGTTTCTACAGCTGGATGCCCTTCCTAACGCCAACCACTCCGAGAGTGTAGTGGGTGCTTTTTACGTGCCACCTGTACGGAGGCCAGTCAGGCGGTACTGGCAATGACCCCTGCTCGAGTCTTTTTACACATGCCACCGGCACAGGTGCCAGTAAAGCGACGCTGGTAATGATCACGCACGAATGGTGCCCTCTGGCAACGATCACGCTCGGATGGTGCTCTTGGCACCCTACTAGCACGGGCACAAGTGCCAGTAAGGCGACGCTGGTAACGATCACACTCGAATGGTGCCAATTTTATGTGCCACTTGCACGGAATATATATTATGTGTGTGATATAAACATAATGTAAAAAACACCCTGCAGACAGCGATAATCAATAAAATAGACATGGAATTTTAAAATTGATTCCTTCTGTCTGGCCGAGTACCAAATGACCCCCGTTCTAAAATATGTTTAGTTTCGCTTAATATACTCTCCTTGTTGGCTGTTTAGAACAAGCAGCAAAGTATTAGGCATTGGACCGAATTCTTTGCATTGCAGCGCATGGCTGCTGTCCAATAACTTGAATTCAAAGAACATGGTTCCGTCATTAAAGTGCGGCCATGCTGGGGCATCGCGTGGATTGTTTTGTGGAACAAATCGACCCCCAGTACTCAAAGTCTGGTACTACTTAATCTTGGTCTGTCTTTTGCCATGGGAACGTAAACAAACACCTGAGGATATACGTACACATACTCATAAAGTAAACTTTCGGTAATAGTCTATGACGCCATTAGTAACATTGACACAACCGAGTAGTCAAACACACACACACATTATTCTCTGTGTGTTTGTTTGTATATGCGTTTGTATCTGTGTTTGTTCCCGCTTGGCAATCGTGTTGGTTTGTTTACCTCCCTGTAACTTAGCGGTTTGGCAAAAGGGACCAATAGAATAAGTACCAGACTTTAACAAAAAATGTACTGGAGTAGATTCGTTCGATAAAAAAAGGGAAAAAACCCCAACAATTCAAGGCAATGCCCGAGCATGGCCGCGCTCTAATAACTGATGTAAGAAAAAAAAAAAAAAAGAAAAATAAAGAGCTTCCACAATTTCTGTCTATCAAATTCAACCACAGGGCACTAATCGGGGCAGGGCCAGCTGCAGAAGACACTTACCCAAGGTGCCGCGAAGTGGAACCGAACCACGTGGTTACAAAACAAGCTTTTTAACCTCACATCCATATCTGTTTATATATCTCCTATTAGCATGTGCGCATGTATGCATAGGTGCTTTCATATCTACAACTAGTCGCAGCGCACCAAAGACTGCGTATGTATTTGTATGAATATATATATACATGTGTGTATAGAACAATAAATGTGTATTTGTCTTTGTGTGTGCCTGTTTAAAATAAACACTCACAATTCTTACTACTACTATTGCTGCTGCTGCGGCTGCCGCCACTACCACCATATTCATTGCTCTAACATCGCCTTTTTACTCGAAGACTTTCTGTCTGTGTTCGTAAACCACGTGAGCGAATGACTTTCTTTCATCCACAGATGAATTCTTCATACACCGCAATCACCACCATCACACACAAAAACGGTAGCACTATATGGAGAATGAACGGTAGCAATAATAATAATAGCGATGACAGCGGCTTCGTTCTCGTGGTTTGACGAAATAATACCAAAATTTCTCTTAGTTGTATGCGTATATATAATACAAAGTAAGTTAGGGTTTATGGGTGTAACCCACTAAGGGATAGTATTTATCCAATATACTGTTAGTAAAGTATCCAAATTCTTAATACATAAATATTTTTAATTGCAATGCAATTAACTTATTGGGTGCAGGTAAAGAAATATTTTTATCGTTGATTTATAATACAAATAAGAAAATGGAGAAACAAATTTGGTTTGTTCATCAATTTACGGATACTAGAATGTTGAATTATTTATTCATTTAACAAAATGAGAACCTTAATAGCATACATATATATATTATACATACACATGTATGTATATATGTATGTTTCTCTGCGCGCCAGAACATACGATGTCAGTATAACCTATGTACATCTGTATATGTATAATATATCTCTATATATAAAACTGTATATAATATATATTCGTGTGTGTGTGTGTGTGATATAGGTGAAGGAAAATTAAAGCCGCAACTGAATCTTAGTGGGGGCAAAAAGTCGGGGTATTTTGTTACATTTCCCGTAGAGAAATCAAACTGCCGACTGGCAATAATATGATTTATTTAACAAGACAACACGATTTATTTAATGGCATTTATAGGTCTGTGGTGTATATATATATATATAAATGTTATATTGAATATCATATAAAACAATGAATTCGTATTTCCCCTCTCCCCAAACACCATTAAGTCAGGTTTTCTTACGGTTTACCCCGTCCCCTCGCTCCTGGGATTCGTACAAAAATAAATATACGCTGGCTTGAAACACGAGGGCAATAGTAAGTAGCATATATAGGTACAAGCATACAAACATGTATACAATGTATATTGTGTGTATGTATATATATATATACACACACATACATATATTCTTAACTTACAAATTAAAAATACGATAGTTAATTTACTTATATATATATATGTATGTATGTAAACACGCACTCACAAATGCTACACGTGTGTATATAATTGCTACACATGTTGAAGCTCTTTTCTATAAACCAGTGTGAAAAAGAAAAAAATGCCCCCCCCCCTCCATACACACTCTCTCTCGCGCGCGCGAACATAATGAACTGTATCTGTCTATCACAGACAGGCTGCTCTATATAAGGATATGTCTCTCTCTCTGTAGAAAGAAATGGAAACCTGGGTTGTGTCTGTCGATGAGTGTGTTTGTGTTTGTATGTGGTGTTTATGTTATTATTTAGCGTATAGAACCGAACAACGAAGAAGCTTATAAAAACATGCATGGGAAAATGCATTTTTGCATGCATGTAAATATGTGTGTCTTGTAAGGCATCGAAGAATGTATATTCACGTGCATAATGCAATCACGTGCATTCTTATTTAACACGATCGAATTCTGCGCCGACTGAATGAATACTCGTGAACACGAATTTCTTAAAGTATGTATATATATCGCCGCCAGTGTATATATTATATACACTGGTAATGTAAATATGATACATCTTTTATATATATATATATATATATATATATACACTCAACACACTGCACACCGATAGAAAGTATATATGCGCTACATTTATAAACATACCCACCCACATGCGTATACACACGCAGCAGATGCTATAATAATAATGATGATGATGATGATGATAATAATGATGATAATAGTAATAATAATAATAGTAATAATAATAATGATGATGGTGATGAAGCGCATTTCTTTACAAAAACGTACATTTTGACCGAACGAAAGACTCCATGCGGTCGCTTGACTTACTAGACATAACAGCTATATTTCCCTAAAATCCTACATCCTATAGTTTCAAAACGACGCACAACAAATCAGAAAAGAAAACTTACAAAAAATAAGGGAGTAGGGGGCTCCGGTGTGTGTGTGTGTAAGAAAAGTAAATTCCAAGGTAATCTTTATTGACATTACTACTCACAGGAAATCACTACATGAAATGAAACTTAGAATCAGAATAGCAGATCAGAGAATACAATGAAAAGAGATCAACGTCGTCTATATTGCTCTAACACGCCAAACAGGTAAAACTCCGGATCAACCAGCATCAAAATATATTTTTCGTTAATTTACACGAGCCGATGCTACGACGAGTTACCGAAGCGGTGCACATACAGAAAGCAGAATCCGAACCTACATACTTTATCAATAGAAATAAGTGGAATAACAACCCTACCGAACATACTTTCCACCAGTTCCTGGGACAAATCCATCACAATGACACAGAGACGTTATAACAGATTACGGTCACAGAACTCCCCCCCACCCGGCAGTCGTGCGTGGATGCATATGAGTACGAAAATGAAAAAAAAGCAGAACATGTACAAACTCAAGTACACAGACGCTCATTACACTAAACATACACAGCAAAACCATCTCACATAAGTCAAACTCACCAGCACCGAATCAAAAGACCGAAAATGATGGTATATAATATAAGGCGGCAAGCTAGCAGAATCGTTAGCTCGCCGGGCGAAAATGCTTACCGGTATTTCGTCTGTCTTATGTTCTGAGTTCAAATTCCGCCGAGGCTGACTTTGCTTTTCATCCTTTCGGAGTCAATCTAATCGTCTGGCCGCTTCCCCACAAAATTTCGGGCCTTGTCTAGAGTAGAAAAGAATATATGGTTAAGGTCTAATACACGTAAAACAAGACAGAGGCAGATCAAACAACCTGTTACCTCTCCATCAATAACAACACCAACAAAAGTTTGTATGTGGCGCATGAGTAGCTTGCTTACCAACCACATGGTTCCGTGTTCAGTCCCACTTGCTCAAGTGTCGTCTACTAATAGTGTCGGACCGACCAAAACCTTGTGGATTTGGTAGACGGAAACTGAAAGAAGCCCGTCGCGTGTGTGTGTGTGTTTGTCCCCCCCCCAGCTCCATCGCTTGACAACCGATGTTGGTGTGTTCACGTCCCCGTAATACAGCGGTTCGGCAAACCCCCGCCCCCCAAAAAACGATAGAATAAATACTAGGGTCGATTTGCTCGACTAAAAGTGGTGCTCCCGCATGGCCACAGTCAAATGACTGAAGCAAATAAAAGTATATATATATATATATATATATATATATATATATATATATATATATATATAGTGACCTTTCCTGTTGTAGACGATAGGTAAAGGTTTTGAGATTTCTTGTTCAAGCTGTAGAAATGATTTGTTTATAGAGATCAAATGTATGTACCATACATTAAGCTCACTCCTTCCATCAAATCGACCTTGCCTGTGAAGGTGCACCGTGTACCACAACACATCAGATGTCGAAGTGGTCGCAGAACAGCGTGAGATGACGGCATGTACGTACACGTATGTATGCATGTGTACGTACACGTATATAGGTATGGTTCAGGTGAAATAGCGCAAATGGAACGAGAGGTAGAGGAGAGGAGACGGACACATAGGAAAGATGAGAGCTTACAACTGGTAGACAAAAGTTCGAAATGCGATGGACAAAATATAAACAAACAGAAAAGATGAAGAATTATGGACTTTCAGTCTGTTTTTACGTTCAGCATACGCTGTGTCTTTTGTTTATGCATTTACACACACACATATATGACAAGTTTCCACACATTTTGGTATGAAATTCACTCACATGGCATTGGTCAGCCTGGTACTATAGTAAAAGACACTTGACACCAACGTGCCACGCAGTGGTACCGAACGCAAAACCATTTGGCTTCAAAACGAGTTTTATAACCTGCTTGCGTCTCAAATAATTATCCCAATAATGTAAACATTTTGCGATGCAGAAGTTTCCCATTATAATCACAGCTAAAGTTACCAAAAGTAATTGTCATCAAAATTAGTGAACCCTACCTAACCAGACTCAATCTGCTTAATGTTATTGGCCGAGTATTGTTACTGAAAATACTTTACCAGCAAACGACCACAAGCAACGGTTTCTATTGCACTGTTCTAATACATGCTTCTAGTTCAGTTCCGTCTCTTAGCTCATTTTTTGTTTAAATTATGAAAATTACCTAGGCCATATTATGTTCCACACATATTTTATTGTATAAATAAATCTAAGCCCTTTGGCTACTGGAGATAAGGTCGGACAGAAGTGCTGATGACGGTTACTGAGGCAGAAACGTTCCCGCGAGCGTCCTCTTACCCCAAGACAATAAATAAGTTGTACTTTTCTTTAATGGCGTGTCAGTTTTGGACAATTCTTAAATCTTGAAGTTCTCTCTTTTCTCAAGTGGAACTGGTTCTAGTTACCGTTTTGTAATTATCATAGTCTTCTAAAAGTGGAGATAATTTTAATGAATCAAGAATTTACATTGTATGGTATTTGATATAACTGTACTTGTCTACGTTGTTCAAATGCATGCTCAAATACTGGCCACTCTGAGTTATTCCTTTAGCTCATTAAATAAGGTTAGGCAGTGGTGCTGATGACGGCTGTTGAGGTAGAAACGTGTCCATACTGTAATCTTTTAGCACTAAATGCAACAGACTGCAATTGAATATTATCCAGCCTTGACCACATCGTCTGAATCTCAAACTATATAGTATTCAATGAAAACCTTTAAGTCAGTATATAAGTAACATGAAAGAGGTTTAGCTGCTATTTCTAGTGGGTCCTGCAAATTATGTTGAAATTCCCCTTCATTCAGGTCACCTATAATTGAACAGATCGAAAAATAAAAGGCGCTCCAGCTGCGACAATCCTCTCTGTTTTTCAGATGCAGTCTATTCCTAGACTACATTTATCCAATGTGTCCTTCCTTATATTTCAAGTAGGCTGAAATTCAGCTGCTGTTTCTAAATAGCAAGCCTTTTTGTGAATGAACATTTTGTAACGCCTAGAAAGCTGTTGTTTATTATATAATCACTGGCAACGTTCTCAATCGGTTATTGTCATCAAAATTAGTGGACCCTGTCTGCCTAATGTTATTGATACCGAAGAGATTACACGCCCCAGAGTGATCACAATAACCAGCTTGCTAGCTTTTTGTAATTGTTGATATGTTGTTTAGCTAGAAATCAGCTCTGAACAGACCTAAGAACAAAGATGTTTCTAACCGTGACCATCGCTTAGATTGTTTTTCCCAAGCATCGTAACCTACAATACATGAAGCCAGTGTCCCCCCCCCCTTATTATTATTATTATTATACGACAGAAGCCTGTCGTATATATGTATATATATATATATATATATATAATATATATATATATATATGTGTGTATGTGTTTGTGTGTCTGTGTTTGTCCCCCTAGCATTGCTTGACAACCGATGTTGGTGTGTTTGCGTCCCCGTCACTAGCGGTTCGGCAAAAAAGAGACCGAAAGAATAAGTACTGGGCTTACAAAGAATAAGTCCCGGGATCGAGTTGCTCGATTAAAGGCGGTGCTCCAGCATGGCCGCGGTCAAATGACTGAAACAAGTAAAAGAGTAAAAAGAGAGAGTATTATTACGACAAAAGCGAACTGCAGCTGTTGTTTCTAGCAGGTTGAACGAATAGGCAGTGCGTTTAATGAAGCGCTTTCTATCGCTTTGTAAGATAAACCATTAACCATGTGATCTGATAGTAAAACGATGTTGATGTTTCACATTTTTAGGTACAACAATGTGTAGTAGACAGTCGATTATAATTACGTCTGTAAAAGGCTTTGTGACTCACGTGGTGGCTTGGGTTATTGTGTCTGGCCTACTATCTCCCGTCTACACACACACATTCATGCTTGTTCTGCCGTCTGTGTTTGTACCCACTCGTTGAACTTGAGCCTGCCTTTTTTATATATTCACCTATAAAACCCTTCCCCCCCACCACCATTTTGCTTTGTCGCTTTTATTCTATAACATTTAATCAACATGCCCTTCAAATCCCCACCCCTGAGCACACGCACCTCTTCCCTGCAGAATCGCTTTCCCCGAGACAAGTCGACGAGAAAAGCCTCCACCACATGCATACGCAAGCATGGGCGCGGGTGGTCGTCCGTTCGACAAGGCGAGAAATAGCAGCCAACTACCCTCAGATCAAACAGCCTACCGTCTAATAAACAGCAGGACACAGTAGGAGATAGACAGGCTCTTATAGACAGACAGGATGGTCAGGGAAGGGTTAACACTTTTTGAGCTAAACTTGTCCGTTCGACAAGACGAGAAATAGCAGTCAACCACCCTCTGATCAAACAGCCTACCTTCTTATAAACGGGAGGACACATACGCAAGCATGGGCACGGGTGGTCGTCCGTTCGACAAGACAAGAAATAGCAGCCAACTACCCTCAGATCAAACAACCTACCGTCTAATAAACGGCAGGCCACGTTAGGAGATACACAGGCCCCTATATACAGACAGGATGGTCAGGGCTTAAATATCTAGTTATAGATCTCGAAGCAGTGCTAATCGGAAGGGGTTAACACTTTTTGAGCTAAAAGAGGCGGGGAGTGTCCTTTACGACTTAAGGCTGTTGTTCGAACATGCGCGAAATAGCAACCAAATGCATCGTAAATAATTAATTAAAGGATAATGTATTCATTTTGATTAATGCATTTCCGTTTAATAAACGATCAAATAGGAACCAACGAAAAAGCTTCTTACATGGAAGCCTGACTCGCTAGAAATAACAGTCGGACAACTCTGAAACCACACCCTTACCGTATTATTAAATAATCTCCGGCAAAGGTAAAGAATACACACACCCGGTGTTTAGGGGTCAGTGCTAGGGCTACGCCGAAAACGGGTGGTGTGCGTATTCTTTTCCTCTGTCGTAATCTCCTATATGGTCATGGCTGGAGAGCCGTCGATCATAGGCCTGTTCAATTGGGTCGTTCGGGGTTAAACAATAACTCTCTTATGTCCCCAAATAAACAAATGGTATATATTTCTCTCTCACGCGCACACAGAGGAGAGATGGCGAACCATGTGGGGGCAAAAGTCTACATCGTCGATCGGCGAAATAGCAGCTAACCAGCAACCATTCGCTACCATCCTGTATGAAAAACATTAAGAATATAAATACTCATTTGTTTCAGTCGCTTGACTGCGGCCACGCTGGAGCACCGCCATTTAGTCGAAGAAATCGACCCCCCCCCCCAGGACTTACGCTTTGTAACCTTGGCGGCACTTATTCTATCGGTCTGTTTTGCCGAGCAGCTAAGTTACGGGGGAGGGGAATATATCTAAAAAATGAAACAAAAAGAAAAGGCAGTAAACGTTTGATGTAATTCTGGGTTCATTGTACACGAAATGTTTATTGCCAGAAAACAAAAAAAAAACCCAAAATAGAAACAAAATTGATAAGAGAGGTGAGAGAAATGATCAAAAGATGATGCAATTGACCTAGGGCTAAAAGGAAACACGTACATCCGTGTACTCTTCGCATAGTTGTATACAAACGTGGTTTTTTTAAAAGATAATTTTTTTTATTTACGAAATAACACGAGAGAAACTATTTTCACCACAACATCTGCTGCTTTTGGCCTTTCATACTCTCTCTTTGTATGCACGATACACACACCATCATTACCTTATATATACATAGTCTACAAAGCCTAACCTACTACCACTACTATTATTACTAACACTAGTACTATTACTACTACCATTAGCCTTTCCTCCCCCCTCTCATCACAGTAAGATGTCGGAAAAAGATTCGTTTTTACTATGAAACATGCTCCACGTGTGTTGTGTTGGAGATTTTGTGTAATTCAAATTTTTCTGCTTATCTACGAATATTAATGAAAGTAAATGTTGCTTATTTTATGTGTGTGTGTGTGGGCCTTACGCGCACGTGAAGTGGGTAATTATGTGTGTGTGTGTGTGTGTGTGTACGTGTTTAACATATGTGTGTGCTTTTTAACATACGCCTTTGTAAAGAGTGTGTTACATAGAATTCTCGAGAAATGCGTGTGTGTCTGTGTGTGTGTGTGTGTGTGTATATATATAGAGAGAGAGAGATGAAAGCACAGATATATAATTGTTCTTACTCCAGTAGACGCATGTATGTATATGAATGCGCGCATATGTGTATATATATAGGTGTGTGTGTATATGAATGCGCGCATATGTGCGTTTATGAATGCGCGCATATATGTGTGTGTGTGTATGAATGCACGCATATATATGTGTGTGTGTGTATGAATGCGCGCATATGTGTGTGTGTGAATGCGCGCATGTGTGTGTGTATGTGTGTGAATGCGCGCATATATGTGTGTGTGTGTGTATGAATGCACGCATATATGTGTGTGTGTATGAATGCACGCATATATATGTGTGTGTGTATGAATGCACGCATATATATGTGTGTGTGTGTATGAATAAGCGCATATATGTGTGTGTGTGTGTGTGTGTATGAATGCGCGCATATATGTGTGCGTGTGTATGAATGCACGCATATATATGTGTGTGTGTGCGTATGAATGCGGGCATATATATATATATATATACGTGTGTGTTTGTGTGTGTAATGCGCGCATATGTACCGATCTATTACGGAGTTATTGCGTGCGCGCGCCCGTCGTACATAATTACACAAAAGATGTGTATAGTAACCAGTGTACACAATAGATGTGTGCGTATGCTCGCGCACACACGTCTGTGTGTCTGTATTACACACACGCGGGCACAAGTATAACAACGAAACACACCAAGATACACACGTCTGTTACACATATTATACTACCTAAAAGCCTCACCGTGTCAATCGACCTGCTAGAAATAGCAGCCAAAATTTCCCCCAATTTCACCTAAAGTAGCAATAAGTCTCGCACCTAAAATACCTTGTGACTAAACAAATACACCTAATTTAGTACAAGACATCTATAAAATTCTTGAGAAAGAACAAGTTCACGATTTAGATGTTGAGGTATAACTGCAGTTTAGTGCCCCACTTAGCTTGGTTTTTTTTCTTCTCTCCCCTCATAATTTTTTGAAGTATAATGAATATATTATTTTGTGTAGTTTTGCGGCGTTACATTATCAGGGATGTAGATGATAAAATTGTTGATGAAATATTTTTTAATTTAATAGTTTTTTTGTTTGTTGTTTTGTTTTAATCAGCAAAAAAAACACCTTCATATAAGCGTGGCTATGAGCATAGGCGCAGCGTGGTAAGAAGCTTGCTTCCCAACCACATAATTCCTGGTTCAATCCTACTGCGTGACACCTTGGGCAAAGTGTCTTGTGAGTGGATTTGGGAGACGGAAACTGAAGGAAGTCCGTCGTATATATATATATATATGTGTGTGTGTGTGTGTGTTTGTCCCCATCATCGCTTATTGGTGTTTAGCAGTTCCGCAAAAGAGGACGATAGAATAAGTACTAAGCTTACAAAGAATAATAAGTCCTGGGGTCGATTTGTTCGACTGAAAGGCGGTGCTCCAGTATGACCGCAGTCAAATGACTGAAGCAAAAGAATATATTTTTATTAACCGTTCAAAATAAATTCCTAGTGTTCATTTAACATCCCCTTTCATTATTAATCAACACCAACATGGCTTTTAGAAATGAAATAACACCTAAACCTCCCTCGAATCACACCTTAAAGAGTAGGGGGAGTAATTCGAGATAGGGGCACAGGCATGGTTGTGTGCATCCAAGTTACATGGTGTCAGGTTCGGTTCGGTCCGGCTCCGGGCCACGTTAGGCAAATGTCTTCTACTAAAGCCCGGACCGACCCCCAGAGCCTTGTGAGTTGATTTGATAGACTGAAAGAAGACCTTCGTACGCGCGTATATGTACACACACACACACACACGTGGAAAGACTTCCTTTGTACCCCACCATAATTTTTTTTTTTAATATTACACATGGTGGAAAATTGTTTCCCTACCATGTCTTATAATAACAATGAAAAAGTCCTAAAAATTAAGAATTTCTATTAAAAAAAAACAACTTAATTTCTGTATTATATATATTCATGTCCATTTTTGCCTAACGTTAAGGCCTAACTCTGAAATTTGCCTAACCTTGGGACATGAATACACATAATACAGAAATGAAGTTTTTTTTTTTAATAGAAATACTTCATTCTTATGACTTTCTCATCATTGTTATTACAAGTCATAGTAGGAAATCAATTTCCCTCCATGTGTAATATTACAAAAAAAAAAATTGATGGGGGTGGTGGTACAAAAGGAAGTCGTTTCGTTATATGTGTGTGTGTGTGATGTCTTTGTAGCTTTCACTCTACCTCTGGTATTCGAGTACTATTTTTTCCCACCTTGTTTCACATCTATGTGCTCACTGATTGTATATACATCCTGACACATGGGAACGTTCGTACTCGTATATAGTGTGTGTCTATGCATTTTTTGAGTGTAGTAGTTGTCCCACCACCTCCAAACACCACCCGACATCCGGTGTTGGTTCACCTATGTTCCCATCACTTAGCGGTTCGGCAACAACTGACTAAGGCTAGGACCCCCCCCCCACTCCACCCCAATACTGGGGTTGATTGTATGTTTGACTAAGAACCATAGAGGTGGGGCTCCAGCGTGACCGCAGTCTAACTACTTTGAAACAGGTAAAAGAAGGTAAAGAGAGAAAAAAAAAATAAAAGAAATCGAATCAATGCACGGGGATGGGCAAACGGGTCACGGCTGAGAACCAACTCCATTCAAATAGGTGTGTTTGATTTAAACAACACCTTCTCTCCCTCGTAATAATAATAATAATAATAATAATAATAATAATAATAATAATAATTCATTTCTTTACTACCCACAAGAGGCTAAACACAGAGGGGACAAACAAGGACAGACAGACGGATTAAGTCGATTACATCGACTCCAGTGCGTAACTGGTACTTAATTTATCGACCCCGAAAGGATGAAAGGCAAAGTCGACCTCGGTGGAATTTGAACCCAGAACGTAAAGACAGACGAAATACCTATTTCTTTATTAGCCACAAGGGGCTAAACACAGAGAGGACAAACAAGGACAGACAGACGGATTAAGTCGATTACATCGACCCCAGTGCGTAACTGGTACTTAATTTATCGACCCCGAAAGGATGAAAGGCAAAGTCGACCTCGGCGGAATTTGAACCCATAATAATAATAATAATAATAATAATTGGACTCGGATCTCGTTTCTCTTAAAGTGGGTGATTCTTTTATTCAAGTTGACGTACGTCCACCTTCCCTCAATCCTTCATAACCTACACTCTTTTCACTCACTCGTTCACTCATCACTACCTTCAACATCAAAGCAACATTATCGATGCTTCAGTCCCTTACACACACACACACATATACACACCACCACCACCACCACCATCAAGCACTTGGCAATCGTCATCGCCTTCGCCAACATCAATGCCCCAAACGCCCGCGCCGCCACCACTAACCACATCCGTCCATTCTTGCGAGAGATCATTGAGTTGAAGTTGTGACAGCCAATGAATCACCCAGTTGAAAGTGATAGTAGTAGTAGTTATTTATATTCAAACTATTGCATCATACTATAAGAAACGCGCGCGCGGGCGTGCGTGTGTGTGTGTGTGTATGTATACTCGCACTTGCTTTTAGCATGTGCCTGTTTATCAATGTATCAAAGTATTAGTTGTGTAAATCGATATTATATATATTTAAATGTGTGCATATATTATAATATATATGTATATATATGTATATATATATATATGTGTGTGTGTGTGTGTGTGTATATATTATATTATAATAGCTATATAGAAATATACACGTGTGTGTATTATATATAATTCAGGATATGTATTATATGATGTATGTAATATAGAATGTATACGTTATATATACATAATAATATTTAAATATAATATATATATATATATATAGTTTGTGCTGAGTTTGATCTGAGAACATAATCTTTTGTGGAGAATGGCGATTTGACGTCTATATCTAGCATGTTGACGGTCCACTTTTCGTGTTCAGTCCTTAATTGGTATATATATATATATATATATATAATATGATAAATACAATTTACTAATTATGAAATACTATATAAATGCAATGTACATATTATATACTATATATATTAATACAATACACATACTATATATACTAATGCGCGCGCGTAATATATATATGTGTATACGATATAATGATGTATATAATTAGTCATAAGACTTTGTTTTAAGCTCTGGTAACGCTAATTTCGTTCTCAGGTTAAAAGCTGATTTGCTTCACTTAACTGCGTTAAAAATATTCGAGAAATGCTGGTTCTCTTCTCCAGAAATAAACACAAGACTTGGTGTTTATATTAAAAATGTCTTGTTTTTGCCCAAGTAGCGATGTAAGAAGAAGAAAAAAAAAGAAAAACGAACAGAAATGAGTCGGTTTTGAATCGGTGGTATTATCGATATTTAAGTATTAACTCGGTTGTGTTATTGGATTTAGATTAGTATTTTGAGAGGGGAGAAGGGCAAGATGGATTATCAGCGAAATTTGGAATAAAACTGTATACGTGGTAGCTTTATAAAACTGTTTTATTTGCTTGTGTTTGCGGATTTTTGTGTATATATACCATCGCAAGTGTGTGAGTGTATGAGGCAGAGGGTAAGTGAGTGAGAGAGAGAGAGAAAGAGAGAGAGAGGTCTGCGTTAGGGGTTTATGTGGGGGGTGGGGAAACTTGTCTGGCGGTTTGTGTGAATTATGTGCGTGGGAGAGAGATTAGACAAGACATTACTTCAAGCAACCCCCGAACGAATACAAAAGCAACGTTTATTTTTCATTGTAGCCGTACATACATGTATGCCTACACATGTCTCTGCACAGTGAAAGCCATCATCATCACCATCGTCGTGGTCATAAACAGCTTCAATTTTTCATTAACGAATACACACTTGCGGCACAATTACCCAAATGTGCCGCTCCACACACACTATTTTGTTTCGACGTAACTTTCCGAAAAATGGATATTTTTTCATGAAATTTTCGACAAATAGGCGCTAGAGTGGCTCTGTGGTAGGTAGCTTGCTTACCAACCACATCGTTCCGGGTTCAGTAAACTGCGTGGCACCTTGGGCAAGTGTCTTCTACTATAGCCTCGGGTCGACCAAACCCTTGTGAGTTGATTTGGTAGACGGAAACTGAAAGAAGCCCGTCGTATATATGTATATGTATATATATATATCTGTGTGTGTGTTTGTGTGTCTATGCCCTCCCAACATCGCTTGACAACCGATGCTGGTGTGTTTACGTCCCCGTCACTTAGCGGTTCGGCAAAAGAGACCGATAGAATAAGTACTAGGCTTATAAAGAATAAGTCCTGGGGTCGATTTGCTCGACTATAGGCGGTGCTCCAGCATGGCCGCAGTCAAATGACTGGAACATGTAAAAGATAAGCTAAGGTGAATTTGTTGCTCTGGCTGTCTGGTATGTTATAAGGCCCGGAGAACTTCATTTAAAAGACATATATTCGTTTATAAAGGGTAAAGGATGGGATAATCCTCAAAAGTAATATTTTCCCCAACATATTTGTAATGTACGTACGTTATCAAAACGTATGAGGAAACAAGAAACGTGTGAATTATCCGAAACTCTTTTCACCCATTTCCGAAGACAATTTCCACAATATTTCGTTTTTGGATTTGGTTTGCAAGATTCTTTATATGAGTTCGTGTATTGAAGCATATTTTAGGAAAATAAAAATTAAAAAGTGGAAATTTTACCGGTGAGTGTGTTACATTATAAGGCACAAAAAGAAAATGATTCTCCCCAGAAACAACAGAATTTCCACAATAAATACCGTGATAATCATAGTCTATACCATCTGAAGCATATTTGTTGAAAATTTCATTTAAAAAATATAAATTTCCCCCAGAAAAGTTATGAGGAAATAAAGTCGGGGTCACTAGCGTAGCTAGAGTGTGCCGCCCAGAGTGACGCTTTGTTCCCCCATTAAAAAAAACCACATATTGCCTACAGCTGACCCAAAAGTATTGCCCCTTTAAAAGTGCCGCCTGGGGCGGACCGCTCCTAACTAGCTACGCTAGTGGTCGGGACTTATTCTATCAGTTATTTTTGCCAAGTCGCTAAGTTACGGGGACGTAAACACACCAGCATCGGTTGTGAAGCGATGGTGGGGGAGGGGTGGACAAACATAGATACACACACACACGCATATATATTTACTACAGGCTTCTTTCAGTTTCCGTCTACCAAATCCACTCACAAGGCTTTGATAAGCCCGATGCTATAGTAAAAGACACTTGCCAAAGATGCCACGCAGTGGGACTGAACCCGGGACCATGTGGTTGGTAAGCAAGGTATTTACCACACAGCCACTCCTGCGCCTATATATAATATATGGATTGTTTTTTATTCCATTTTTCGTTTCTTGTAGATTTCCTTGTTTTGTTTATTCTCCTCGCAATGTCGGCACCTTTGTCGTATTGCGCACGTTTTCTTGTGCAGCAAAGCCTTGGCGCTCTGATCGCCGTCGCTCGCCTGAGACACTGTAACCTTGCACCACGTGCGTTTGCACAGAAAATGTTACGTCGTCTGCTTTGTACATGTTATTCCTCTATACTACTATATTGGGTGTGTAGTTGTGTGTATGTAGTTCAGCATACACAGCATAGTGTCTCCTACTGTTAGTGCAGGCTTGTGCGCGCCCGTGCACACACTCTATATATTCACACATGCATTTGCACCTGAGCACTGTATACAATAATTTCGTTATTATTATTTCATTATTATAAGTGTGCGTGTGTGTGTGTGTGGTGTGTGTATATATATAGGCGCAAGAGTGGCTATATGGTAAATAGCTTGCTTCCCAACCACATGGTTCCGGGTTCAGTCCTGCGTGACACCTTGGGCAATTGTCTTCTACTATAGGCTCGGGCGGACCAAATCCTTGTGAGTGGATTTGGTAGACGGAAACAGAAAGAAGCCCGGCGTGTGTGTGTGTGTGTATATATATATATATATACGACGGGCTTCTTTTGGGGGGACAAACACACACACACACATACATACACACACATATATATTATATATATGTGTGTGTTTGTGTGCCTGTACCCCAACATTGCTTGACAACCGATGCTGGTGTGTTTACGCCCCCGTAACTTAGCGGTTCGGCAAAAAGAGACCGATAGAATAAGTACTAGGCTTACAAAGAATAAGTCCCGGGGTCGATTTGCTCGACTAAAAGGCGGTGCTCCAGCATGATCGCAGTCAAATGACTGAAACAAATAAAAGAGTAAAAGAGTAAAGACAGTTGCGGAGCAAGTGAACAAACAAGGACGAAGGAAGACGGCTCATGTTTAAGGCCTTTCCTTCTAAAGATTATATAGAATCGCAATCACATGGTCTCTGTGTGAGAATGCAAGCAGACATGATTACGGCACATGAAACACACATCATTTATATTATTAAAAACTGCAAAAAAAAAGAGAAAAAACAATTAATAACATACAATGGTATAACTACAAAAAAATCACTGAAGAAATAAAATAAAATAAAAGCCTTTAGCTTGTGTGTGTGTTTTTTTTCCCGCTCTTTTCGCTCCGTCCAAACAAAGTGAAAGCGCAGATACTAACGCACGTGTGTGACTTGCGAAACCAAGATGGAGGCTGCAGAAGGCCGCCACCGTCGTCATGGCAGCGCTTGCTGTAATTACTACTACAATGGCGATGACGATTACTACTACTATTACTACTATTATTATTATTGTTGTTATTAACGCATATCACTTTTCCGCTACATCACCACCGTCTCTGTCAGACCGCGGACAAAACACTCGTCTATGTAACATACCAAGCGAACTTGTTTGACATCATGGTATTCTGATACTTCGAGTGAGAGAGAGGGAGGGAAAGAGAGAGGAAAGTGCGGTGAACACTGACTGAATGGCGTGCCTTGATGGTGGTGGTGGTGGTGGTGGTGGTGACGTTGGAGGTGTGTCTCATATTTCCTTTCATCGATACGTATAAAAAAAAAAAAATGCGATCGCAGCCAGCCACATGACTCGCTTTTAAGTGCACGTGTGTGTATGTGTGTGCCTGTGTGTGTGTGTGTGAGTGTCTACGTATTTAAAAGCTTACGTGTAGTTCTGGGACTTTTTTTTGTTGTTGCTATATTATCGATCGCGAACTTCCCGATTCTACATTTTCCCATCAAAGTGACCCCGCACATTTCTATTACTTAGTCCTAAACCAACCCTTTTCAAAGAGAACAATGACGAAAGACTTTCCCAACTCAACCTTTTTCGAGTATCTAACACTACATTATCGTACTTGTTACAAAGGTTAGCAGTGAAGATTTGGTTTCTATTTCTAGCAGGATATGCAGTCACTTTGTCTCGTCTTACTTTCATTCCCTTTTGTAAGGTGGTTGGGAGTTGTGTAACTAAATAGCTGCTATTTCAAGCCGAACAAACAACCACTTTGTCGCGTCTTTCACCCCACTTTTTAAAGATAGCTAGATAGCTGGTGGTGATGTGACTGCTATTTCTAGCAACTGTGTCTGTCTCATATTTCTTTTCTCTCTCAGCAGTAAGCAGTAATTGATTCTATACAACATAGAGGTTACTGGAGTGATTTCTATTGGAACTTTTCGTTGTTATTTAACTCAAGGCCAACCCGATCGAAGAAAACCCACGATGAAAAGACAATTTCACTGTAATCTGCTTGTTTTTTTCCTGCAGACATAAATTTCTGTATAAAAGATAGTAGTGTGACATTTGAGAGAATTAACTGGCTGCTATTTCTAGCAGGTCGGGGGGGGGGCTACACCGTAGTCGTTATTTCATTGGTCCGTTTTGGAAGAAGGAGCAAGTGAACAGATAGATACACATTACATGCGGCGATCCTTCGGTATTGGTCTGCAGAGTGTCAGTACGAGCAGACAACCTCATTCAGCCTTTACCTATGACATGAGGGGAATATTATGCGGATGGACGACGTTGTGTACCAATACCGAAAGATTGCGATTGCCCTTACACGCGCGCGTATGTATGTATATATATACATGAAGCTGAGGAAGAAATAGCCAAGTAATTTGCTTAGCTCAGATCAGCTCTGGCCGAGCAAACATGTGACCGAAGGCGCTCCAGCCGTGACCTTCCTGTTGTTTTAAAGACAGAACGTGATTTGAAGGAGTTCTGACTGTTATTTCGTTCGTTGCTTTGATATTCCAAGTAGCAAACTGCCCTGGCTGCTCAGCAACCACTACGACGTCGGTTTTGTTGCAGCTCGCTCCCGGGAGACATGCGTTTCCAAGCACTTTGCTGCAGTGAAGTCGGGTTGTCTTGGGGCTAGACAGACAGACATACACCCTTTGTAGTCGTTTCGAGCCCCAGTTTTTCCTGTCTGGGAGTGGTTCGTGTGTTGTTCAGTCGGGAAAAATATTAAAATTACATCACACGTCTCACATGTTATGCATGTATTTTTTTTTTTACCGGGCATAAATTATGTAAGCGCTGCGTACTGCGTGAGGGACTCGCTTTATACGGCATCACAAAACGAAGCACCGAGCAGGTTATGCTAAAAGCACAGGAACATTAATGTTTCTTGGAAAATATTTATCTTTCACTTGTTTACTATACGCCCATGCTGGGGCACCACCTTGGAATGTTTAGTCGAACGAATCGACCCCAGTACTTATATATAGGGCTGGTATTTATTCTACTGTTATCCGTCTGTTTTTACGGAACTGCCACCGGTTGACAAGGGGTGGGGAACATAATCACGCAGACTGATTAAAAGGACAACTTTGAGCCTAAAACCTTAAAACCTGTAAAGATTAAGGGGATCAATTCTGGTAGTGAATCAGGTTGGAAGAAAACTCGGGGGTTCATATAGCCGCATGGTTGAGGTTACATTCTCACTGTGTAAACACTGCTGGCTGGTGTTTTGCACTGTAGCAGTAAGTTGACCAATACTTTGGGAGTGAAATTTGGTAGATGGAAACTGGAAGAAGCCCATATGCGTGTGTGCATGCATGAGTATGTGTTGCCATTGTTTTGATACCTGCATGCTGACCGTAAACAGAAAGTTGCCATTTTATACAAACGGCGTCATTTGTTTACAATTATCTGTGAAAACATGTCTGGGCTGTTGGTTGTTTGACAGGCGAGGGAAAATATTATTTTGTTTGGAAACAGGTGTGAGTTGGTGACAGGAAGAGCATCCATCTGTAGAAACCTGTGGCATTGGAGCAACACATATTAAACCCTTTTTCTCTTTTACTCGTTTCAGTCATTTGATTGTGGCCATGCTGGAGCAACACCTTTAGTTGAGCAAATCGACCCCCAGGACTTATTCTTTGTAAGCCTAGTACTTATTCTGTTGGTCTCTTTTGTCGAACCGCTAAGTTACGGGGATGTAAACACACTAGCATCGGTTGTCAAGCGATGTTGGGGAGACAAACACAGACACACAAACATATATATATATATATATATATATATATATATACATATATGCGACGGGCTTCTTTCAGTTTCCATTTACCAAATCCACTCACAAGGCTTTGGTCGGCCAGAGGCTACAGTAGAAGACACTTGCCCAAGGTGCCATGCAGTGGGACTGAACCCGAAACCATGTGGTTCGTAAGCTAGCTACTTACCACACAGCCACTCCTATGCCTATGAACTTTTCACTCAATGTTAGTATAAGAAAGCTAATGCAAAAATGCTGCTGCTGTTTATCTTACCTGTGAGGATAAACATTGGTATTTGAACAGGGAACTGAAATGTAGTGGTTCTTCAGACCTCCATGGAAATCAGCATTTTGCTTTCTCCTCCTTTATAACCAGCTACAAGAAATAACTAGAAATAATAACCAAATCTCTCTTACTTCACATTCTACTATTTAAAAAAAAAAAAGAAACAACAATAAGCAATGTAGTAATTGGATATTGAAAATGGAGAGATGGTCATGACATGAAACCTTTTAATTTGGTGGTCTGCTCAACCAGGACTGACCTGGGGCTAAATGACAACCAACAATAATGACGACACACGTGGTGCCTATTGGTTACTAGCAGCTAAGCCCGGTTTCACCCAGCCTGTTTGGATGATGTGGGTGTGATCATTTTCGGTTAGGTATAATCTATAACAGCGTTTCTCAACCTTATCATTTCGGGTCCCCTGTTTTGATTGGAGCCTGCAGCTGTACGAAAATTTTTTCTCCTACCCCTGTTAGAAAACAGCTTCAGATCGATTTTCTCAGTAAGTGTGGGGGTTAGGAAAAAAAATACAAACTGCATTCCAATCTATGCACCCGTCTCCACATGTGTGCCATTTTTCATGCAAATCCACCCAGCCGTTTGGCTGTGAACCTCAAGACAAGAAAGAGTACAACAATCACCCATGTCCAATTTATATTATAGATGACCATTGACATAAGGGAGATAACAACTGCCTCAGCGCAATTACATGAATCTGTAAGTGGTGGGTAACAACTAACAGAATTTAGTTTAGTGAGAAGATGTAAAACCAAGTTGCTCACTTGGATCCAAGTGATGTAACAACCTACCATTTTTGTTAGCCAATCACCTTAAATGAGGTGCCTGGGCCTTGGGGTACCTTAACCATCCAGGAAAGCTGCAATGCAGACAACAGCACAGAAGGGTATCCAGGAGATCATGAGCTGGATGTGGCCCTGGCCCCTTAGAGTGTAAGGAGAGCTTCTCTAAAGACCTTCTGTTCTGTTTTCCTTAGCATTTCCTATTCCCTATTATTTTTTAAGGGAATCTAAAGTGAGGCACTGTATCTTTCATGCCTTCCCATTTGCAGTGTCAGCTGTTATTGTCATTTCGCCCCAGATCAGCTCTAATTGAGCAGACCAAGGATCAAAGGTATTCCGGCCATGACCATGCAGTTTTTTTTTTTACTTGTATCTCAGGAATGCAGGACATCTTTATGGAACTTCTTTGCAAACATGGTAGGGTATGACTTGAACGAATGAGACAGCTATTTCTAGCAAGTTGAGTGACCATGTTGGTTCTCAGAATGTCAGTGAAATGAAATGGGAATCAAAACTTGGTTGGGTGTTGGTGTGCTTGGAACTCTCAGAAAATTCCTGAAAATAATAACAACATTGATTATAATAATTTCCTCACATTCGATGACTGGCACCCGGTCGTTGCCAGTGCCGCTGGACTGACTCCTGTGCAGGTGGCAAGAAACACTGTTTCGAACCTGTGCTTGAGGAGACCTACTGAGTCAAGTACATCAAAATCAAAAATCAATGGAAATTGTAGTTGTGATCCCTGTGCTGGTGGCACATAAAAAGCACCATCCGAATGTGGCCATTGCCAGCCTCGCCTGGCACCTGTGCCAGTGGCACATAAAAAGCACCCACTACACTCTCGGAGTGGTTGGCGTTAGGAAGGGCATCCAGCTGTAGAAACATTGCCAGATCAGATTGGAGCCTGGTGCAGCGTCCTGGCTTCCCAGACCCCGGTCAAACCGTCCAACCCCTGCCAGTATCGAAAAAGGGACGTTAAATGATGATGATGATAATGATAAAAGTAATGTTCAAGATTTATAAAAGACATCAAAGTGGAAATTGTTATTTATGCCTACTTTGGAATTGGAACTCGATGATGATTTTCGGGTTTGCATCATATCCGTTTACTTTTGTTTCTATCAGTCATGGGATTGTTGCTCATTCACAACCCTACAAGCACTGATAAATAGTCAAGAGAATATTTCGAAACCAATCTGAAGTCACAGGATGCTTTAGTTGCCAATTCTTTTAGCAATCAATGATCAGCAATTATGTCAGGCCCACTTGCCTGGTCTGTTTCTGAGTTACCAAAGACAAGATGCTAGCAGACAATCATTAATATTGATTTCCTGCACAGACGCAAAACAATATCATCAAATTTACAGGAAAATGAAAATGAAACGATGTTGTGATGTTCATGCTTTCCCAAAGTACTTTAAGTGATATGGGTGAGAAAACAATTACTAAGAGTGAATTAGTCATCATTCATTGGAAGCAGTCCTCCTCTACTCTTCTTCAAATTAATATCGGTCTACGACAAGAAGCAGAGAGAGACCTACTTTGCAGATATTCCTGTAACTCTTTTGGTACAAACCCACCTGAAACAGTCTTTGGTTCTATGACAACTTCTTGTTTCAAACTGATCTAAATGAAACTCTTTCTTCAAAAGCTCATTCTAATTCATGTTCCAAAGAGCATCTTAATAATTCTTTTATCATCATCCCTCATCATTTAACGTCTGTTGTCCATGCTGACAAGCTGGAAGGCTGCCACAGGTTCCAGTTTGCTTTGGCATGGTTTCTACAGCTGGATGCCCTTCCTAATGCCAACTACTCCAAGAGTGTAATGGGCGCTTTTACATGCCACTGGCACGGCACTGGTATCTGTTACGACTGAGATTTTTCTTGGCTTGATGGGTCTTCTTCTCAAGTACAACATAATGCCAAAGGTCTTGGTCATTGCCTCTGTGAGGCCTAACACACGAATGGCACTTTTTACGTTCCACCAGCACAGGTGCCAGTTATGTGACACCAGCATCAGCCACGACTATGATTTCTCTTGGCTTGATGGGTCTTCTCAAGCACAGCATATCACAAAACTTGAGAAGATGTAAAACCAAATAGTCATTGCCTCTGTGAAGCCCAAAGTACCATCTATTTGTTTCAGTCATTGGACTGTGGCCATGCTGGGGCACCGCCTTGGAAAATTTTTAGTTGAATGAATCAACCCAAATATTTCTTTTTAAGCTTGATACAGCCACTCCTACGCCTATGGTAGCAAAAGTTTTTTAAGACATCGTCAAGAGTGTCCAATTATAAAATGGTAATAAAAGACAGTGAGATGACAGTCAAGAGTAGCATTGGATGTTTTATGGTGCCCGAATTACGGTTTGTTTAAGTTATATTCCTCAATCCATACTAAAAATGACTTTGCTGGACATTCACCCGAAGTTGATAAAATAAGTACCAATGATAAGACAATTGCTTCTTTACCATGTGATTTCTGGTTCAATCCCACTACATGGCACCTTTGGCAAATGTTTTCTGCTACAGCCCTGGGCTTCCTAATGCTTTGCAAATGAATTTTGTTGATGGGAAGTGTAGAAGTTTGACGTGTATGTGTGTATACACACGGACATATATTTTTGTATGTATGTATATGAGTGTCTGTGTTTGTCCTCCACTCCTTGACAACCAGTGTTGGTTTGTTTATGTTCCTCTAACGTAGCAGTTCAGCAAAAGAGACCATGAGAATAAAAAAAAAAGTACTGGTACCAATTTGTTCACAATGAACAAAATATGATATACACAGCCCTAAATATTATTAGGGCCTTCAAGGCGGCAAGCTAGCAGAAATGTTAGCACGCCGAGCAAAATGCTTTACATCTTTACGTTCTGAGTTCAAATTCTGCTGAGGTTGACTTTGCCTTTCATCCTTTCAGGGTTGATAAATTCAGTACCAGTTGCATACTGGTGTCGATCTAATCGATTAGAAACCCCACCCCACCCCCAAATTTTTCAGGCCTTGTACCTAGAGCAGAAAAGAATATTATTAGGACCCTCATATAATTATAGACAGTTAAGGTGCCTAAATACAAAGTAAAAAGGGATTGCTGGTTCATAGCTTATAGTTGATGTGGGCTAAGTCTACCTAGTAAGTACCATAACCTGTTACTGAATGAAGTACAAGCATTGTGAGAGTAGCATACTGAATAATTTTGTTGACCTGTAGTTTTGATGAAAGACATCTTTCTGAAGTCTGTTCAACTAATTAATAATCCATTGATGGCTCTATCCAATTAGTAAAAGTAAAGCAATTGACTTTAATCATTGCAATTAGCAGAGATAAATAATTATTGATTTATTAATCCTACATTTATAGATAAAAATTTGGAAGATACCAGATTATTTTCACGGGTAGCAAAACATGTACACATTTGCAATAATCATAGAGGAGAATATTCTCTGGCCCATGTGTGGTTAAGAAGCTTGCTTTGCAAACACTACAGCCTTGGGGTGACCAATGCTTTGTCAGGAAATTTGGTACACGAAAACTGCACGGTTGTATTAGATGCACCCCAATTTCATCATCATCATCATCGTCACCATTTCATGTCTGTTTTCTATGCTGGCATGAACTGGATGGTTTGACAGGAGCTGGCAAGGGTGGGAGCCATTGTCTACTTTGGCAGGGTTTCTACAGCTGGATGCCTTTCCTGATGCTGACCACTTAAAGTGTACTGAGTGCTTTTTATGTGGCACCAGCACGAGTACCTTTTATGTGACACCAGCATGGGTGCTTTTTACATGGCACCAATATGGGTGGTTTTATGTGTTTCCAGCATGGGTGCTATTTACGTTGCACCAGCAACAGTGCTTTTTATGTGGCACCAGCACCAACAGGGTTACTAAGTACCTTGCAAGACAAAACCCCCTCAACTGGGAGGAATGAAGTAATATTGAGGGGATGGGGGTGGCTTTGTGCCAGTTGAGGGATTAAAAATATAGATGGTCAGAGATAGATGCTTTAGTGCATGGTCATGAAGAAGTAGTTTTTAGTGTCTTAAAAAAGTATATGGAAGGCCAAACATAACATATAAGACCTGTGATGAATTTTCCTTGAGACATATTTTAGGGGGAAAAAAAAAAGGTATCATATGCCATCAGATATGGTCCACATCAACTACACCTAGTTGACACTATTTTTACTGCTCCGAAAATATGTTAAACTTCTGAAATAAACAGTAAATATGTTACCATATGCAGAAATTTGATGTCGTGTTAACTGAGATGAAAGGTCAATCACAGCAGGTTGGTGGGGGGAAAACAGCCGCATGTTGAAGTCATTTGCTGATGTGACACTATGAGTTAGCTGCACTGGGTCAGACATGTAATGCAAACAGACGACCCCCTACAAGGTGAAAAAGTCGACTAGCAGAAAAACAGAGAAGATATAGGAAGAATTGTTGAGGAGGACTTAGGGCCTTACAGACCAGATAACAGAGGACTGAGAAGGATGTTAATAAGATGTGCTGTAGGTTAGTCCTGTTAGCATATGGTGGGGAGAGCTGCTGTTAATGATGTGAGTAGAGAAAAATAAATATTAGCTAAAAGCCTATTTTGTGGGTGGTAACTGAGAAGCTAGCATTTCAGTGTCTGTCAAGTTTTGCATTTGTTCTCATAAGCCAAACATAATTTTTGGTTGATGTTGTGAGAGTTAGGTTCATTACCATACAAGTTATTGATGCTTGCTGCCTTCCGACTTGTAAGAATGTGACATAATTAGCACGACAAGGATTCCATTTCATCCGATCAATATCATCATCATCATCGTTTAACATCCGCTTCCCATGCTAGCATGGGTTGGACGGTTCAACTGAGGGCTGGCGAACCAGATGGCTGCACCAGGCTCCAATCTTGATCTGGCAGAGTTTCTACAGCTGGATGCCCTTCCTAACGCCAACCACTCCAAGAGTGTAGTGGGTGCTTTTACGTGTCACTGGCACGGGGCCAGTCAGGTGGTACTGGCAACGACCTCGCTTGAATCTTTTACACACGCCACCGGCACAGGTGCCAGTAAGGCGATGCTGGTAATGATCACGCTTGAATGATGCTCTTAATACCCTACAAGCACGGGGTTCAAGTGCCAGTAAGGCGACACTAGTACTGATCACACTCGAATGGTACCTTTTAAGTGCTACTGGCACGGAAGCCGGTTAGTTGCGCTGAATACTGGAATGGTTTCCCATAGCTTTTTCAAGGCACGTGGGATTTGAACTCAAAAGACGTACCAAAAAGTATTTCTGCTGCCATGCCAATAATTTGCTCACTCTCACTCGCAAAGCAATGCGAAATGAAGTGTTTTGCTTAATACAATATGCTGCCTGGGTCAGGAATCGAAGCCATGATCTAGTGAACTGTTTCGTTACCACCCACAAGGGGCTAAACACAGAGGGGACAAACAAGGACTGACAAACGGATTAAGTCAATTATATCGAACCCAATGCGTAACTGGTACTTAATTTATTGACCCCGAAAGGATGAAAGGCCAAGTCGACCATGGCGGAATTTGAACTCAGAACGTAACGTTAGACAAAATACGGTTACGCATTTCGTCCGGCGTGCTAACATTTCTGCCAGCTTGCCACCTTTTTTTGTACCTTGTCATATATGTGTGTGTGTGTGGTGTGTGTGTGTGAGAGAGAAGAAAAAATGAAAAAGATCAATGAAGATGGAGGGGGAGAAATAACAGAAATGGTAGGCCTGTGTATGATGTCACCAAATGTAGGACTTTGGCGGGGTGGGTGGGTAAAGTTGCTACTGTCATACTCTGCAAACATCTGCAGCTAAATGAGCGTTCACCCCACCCCCCTCAATACGCCACTGCCACTAAGTCCCACTAGCGCCATCAATACTCCACACACAGACCTCTACTTTCCTCCACTTGTCTTAATCACCCCCCCTTTCTTTTCCATATTAACCCCCCTCCACCTCTCCCTGTATCCCACTCACCTTCAATTGTCTTTCATTCCTTTGTTTTCTCCCTTTTCATCACAACCAGACGTACTGTTGACCTTTCTGACCTCTAGCATTCATGTAACTTGTGAGTGGGTCAGATTTTGTTTCATATCTCTATCTGTCTAGATTTGTCTACATACACACATAACACATGCACATAAATACATACACACATTTCATCATCATCATCATCGTTGATGTCTGCTTTCCATGCTAGCATGAGTTGGATGATTTGACTGAGGACTGGTGCACCAGATGGCTGCACCAGGCTCCAATCTTGATCTGGCAGTGTTTCTACAGCTGGATGCCCTTCCTATAATAACTGAACCAATCTTTGTATCCAGTATGAAGGTGAAAATTTTACTAAGAATCTGAGTGTTTAGACAAGCAGTTTCGTCGTTAAGTACCCCAATTCAGAACAATTACAATGATGCTGAACCAATGAAAGCATGAAGACATAATATTAAGTCTTTTACCCTTTGACTTATTCTTTGGAAGCCTAGTACTTATTCTGTTGGTCTCTTTTGCCGAACTGTTAAGTTAACGGCAAACACACCAACATCGGTTGTCAAGCGATGTTTGGGGGACAAAGACACACAAACATACACACACACATATACATATATATGATGGGCTTCTTTCAGTTTCCGTCTACCAAATCCACTCACAAGGCTTTGATCGGTTCGAGGCTATAATAGAAGACACTTGCCCAAAGTGTCATGCAATGGGACTGAACCCGGAATCATGTGGTTTGTAAGCAAGCTACTTACCACACAGCCACTCCTGCCCATGTTTCAAAAAAATAATTGTTTCTAATTTTGGAACCAGACCAGCAATTTTGGGGAGAGGGGGAGTTGGTTGATTACATCAATCCCAGTACTGAACTGGTACTTATTTTATTGACCCAGAAAGAATAAAAAGCAATGTTAACCTTAGTGGGATTTGAACTCAGAATGTGAAGACGGAAGGAATGCCACAAAGCATTTTGTCCAGCATGCTAACAAAACTTTCATACATACATTTATTGTTTTGCTTAAGCATAGTGGTACGACTAACCTGATGTTAGAACTCGATATGCTTTAGGAAAAAAAGCATTGAGTATAGAGCAGCAATAAGATATCAATAAATGCCAAGGGAATAAAAAGCACCCACTACACTCACGGAGTGATTGGCGTTAGGAAGGGCATCCAGCTGTAGAAACACTGCCAGATCTGACTGGCCTGGTGCAGCCTTCAGGCTTCCCAGACCCCAGTTGAACCGTCCAACCCATGCTAGCATGGAAAGCGGACGTTAAACGATGATGATGATGATGATGATGATAAACTTCATTGGCTTACAGCTGTTTCTGCTGCTATACAGACATGCACACACATATATAGGCATGGCTTCTTGGATACAGCGCTTACTTAATAACCAAATGGCTTTGGCTTCTACCTCAATGCTTGAAACTTTGTGTGTCTTCTACATACAGCCTTGGACCAACAAATGCTTTATGAGCGAAATTCTAGGTACACATGTATGCACACAGACACACACACACACATATATATAGGTGCTGGCGTAGCTGTGTGGTAAGAAGATTGTTTTCCAACAACAAGGTTCCAGGTTCAGTCACATTGGTTAACACCTTGGCCATCAGTAGTATGTAAAAGTGTGAATGGCTGCACACTAGGCATCAGCACTTTCAACAAGTCACTCTGTGTACCTTCACTTTTTATGAAGATCATCCTGAAAAAGGAAACGGAGGAAAAAACTAAAATTCTTTGGCCTTCGCATGTCAAATATAACAAGAGCCCTTCATATACATATATATATATGCACACACATACATATACAGACAGACACACGTACACAGAAACACACACCAGAATGGAAAACAGAAAAATGTGAAGCTTTTCCTAATCTTTTGTTACATATGCAAATATAAATTTACCAGCAGAATTAATCACATGACCACTTGTACTCAGATTTAGTGCAAAGCTTCAAGTCATTTGCCAAAAAAAAAAAAAAAAAATTTTTTTTAAATCAAGTTTTGTTTTTTTTAACAAACACACTGGAGAGTTTAGACATCCACACATTACCTTCCCCACGTGCATGGGTAAAGATGCATTGGTTTGAAAAGGCAGAGCAGTTTGTGTATTTTGCAAAGCAGGCAAATACTTGCAAAGGAAATAAGTGAGATGCACCGTTTGCCTCTTTCATTTCTATTTTAATGTTGCTCAAAGGGAAGCCACTTCTAGCTACTTTAGAAAGGCAGTCACAAAATAACATGTTTAATTGCAGTTCAGGCTGGAATTTTAGTGGCATACCAAACTGAACACTCAGAATGCATATCTATTAGTCTGGGTCACCCTGACGAAAACTCTTCATGGGTGTGGCTGTGTGGTAAGAAACTTGCTTTCCAACTACATGGTTCCGGGTTCAGTCCCACTGCACGGCACCTTTGGCTAGTGTCTTCTACTATAGACTCATGCTGACCAAAGCCTTGTGAGTGGATTTGGTAGATGAAAACTGGAAGAAGCCCATCGTATATATAAATATATATTTGTGTGTCTGTGGTTGTCCCCCCAACATCGCTTGACAATCGATGCTGGTGTGTTTATGTCTCCATAACTTACTTTGGCAAAAGAGACTGATAAGATAAGTACTAGGCTTACAAAAAATATGTCCTGGGGGTCGATTTGCTCGACTAAAGGTGGTATACTCCAGCATGGCCACAGTCAAATGACTGAAACAAGTAAAAGAGTAAAAAGAGAGATATATCATCAACATCATTTAATATCTGTTTTTAATGCTGGCAGGGGTTGGATGGTTTGGCAGGAGCTGGTAACACTCCCCCAAACCCTGGAACTATTGAATGAAGTCCCCACTACCAGATGCAGTTTAAAGTCATACCCTGGACATACACATATACATTATTGCATATTCTGAGACCCCCTTCGGTCACGACACAGACCATGGGATTGCACCTAGAAAGTTACCCTCCCAGGCACAAGTCCGGGCAAGGTTGTTTATGGAAGACCAGCAGTCACCCATGCATACCAGCCTCCCCTCTCCACGCCACTGATGTTATCCAAGGGAAAGGCAAAGGGGCCAATACAGCTTGGCACCTGTGACGTCGCAACTCATTTCTACAGCCGAGTGAACTGGAGCGACGTGAAATAAAGTGTCTTGCTCAAGAACACAACACGCAGCCCGGTCCGGGATTCGAACTCACAACCTCATGATTGTAAGCTTGATGCTCTAACCACTGAGCCATGCACCTTCACATTAGTGCATATATATATATATATGCATTAATACACACACACACGAATACATATCTACACATATGTATATATATATATATACTTATATACACACACATATTTATGCACAATGTGCCAAGTGTCAAACATGAGAAATATTTCATGATGCATGTCAATGCCAATGACACCAACCTTTCTGATTGTCTTGCAATGACATATTAGCCACCCCCCCCCCCCCCACACCCACCCCTGCTCCTTCCAACCTCCACCTGATGTATGGTTGCAACGTTTTGACACATATGGTGGAATCTTTCCTCTCTTGTATTGATAAAGATGTCATAACAGAAAAAAGAGAAAGAAGCACACACGCACACACACACACACACACACACACAAAAAAAACAAACTGTTAATGAGTTTGCATTTGCATGTAAAAAAGCATTTAATTGCACATAGGTGCAGATGTGGCAGTGTGGCTGATAAGCTTTTCAACCACCTGGTTCTGGGTTCAATCCCACTGCGCGGCACCTTGGGCAAGTGTCTTCTACTATAGCCTCGGGCTGACCAAAGCCTTGTGAGTGGATTTGGTAGATGGAAACTGAAAGAGCCCATTGTATGTGTGTGTGTGAGTATATCTGATGTAAACACACCCCACCACTTGACAACTGGTGTTGGTTTGTTTACATCCACGTAACTTAGCAGTTTAGCAAAAGAGACAGATAAAATAAGTACCTGGCTTTAAAAAGAAAAAGTACAGGAGTTGATTCCTTTGACTAAAAATTCTTTAAGGCTCTGCCCCAGTATGGCCACAGTCCTATGACTGAAACGAGGAACAAATAAAGAATAAAGGTTTTTATGTTACATGTATTATATGCACACACACGATTTTAGCTGGTATGTGATGTCTGTGCATAAATTAAATATAGGTAGTAATTTTTTAAAGCAGATTATTTATATGCTAATATATTCATATGCAAATCATATATGTAAATTCTATGCATGTCTGTACGTACATATAAAGGAAAAATATGTCGACATATTCATACAGTACATTATTTATGTTATTTACATTTGACGGATATTTGTCCTCATCTTGTTTGTTGTCAACACAACGTTTTGGCTGGTATACCCTCCAGCCTTCTCCAGGTGTCTTGGGGAAATTTTGAACCTGGGTTCTCATTCCTAAGGTATTTTTCGATGAGGACAAATATCTGTCAAATGTAAATAATGTAAATACTCATACAGTGTTTCATTCTGATCAGATTTTTCTTTCAGATGCATCTAAACACATCACTCTTTTGTTTTTTTCACGTAAAAAGCACCATCCGAATCGTGGCCGAAGCCAGTGCCGCCTCGACTGGCTTCCATGCCGGTGGCACGTAAAATGCACCAATCCGACCGTGGCCATTGCCAGCCTCGCCTGGCACCTGTGCGGGTGGCACGTAGAAAGCACCCACTACACTCATGGAGTGGTTGGCGTTAGGAAGGGCATCCAACTGCAGAAACATTGCCAGATCAGACTGGGCCTGGTGCAGCCTTCTGGCTTCCCAGATCCCCGGTCGAACCGTCCAACCCATGCTAGCATGGAGAACGGACGTTAAATGATGATGATGATGAATTGCTTTCTGTCATATAAACACAGAAAGCTGGCCACAGAAACACAAATCCAAACACTTACACATTCATGCGCACACCTGATAAAGCAATCCATTCAAGGGACCAGCCACCCATAATGCCTTAAGATAAGTGAGTGAGATACCTATTTCTTTACTACCCACAAGGGGCTAAACACAGAAGCGACAAACAAAGACAGACAAACGGATTAAGTCGATTATATCGACCCCAGTGCATAACTGGTACTTATCTAATCGACCCCGAAAGGATGAAAGGCAAAGTCGACCTCGGCGGAATTTGAACTCACAATGTAGCGGCAGACGAAATACCTATTTCTTTACAACTCACAAGGGGCTAAACACTGAGGGGACAAACAAGGACAAACAAACGGATTAAGTCAATTATGTCAACCCCAGTGCGTAACTGGTACTTATTTAATTGATCCCGAAAGGATGAAAGATAAAGTCGACCTCGGCAGAATTTGAACCCAGAACGTAGCCACAGACGAGATACCGCTAAGTATTTCGCCTGGCGTGCTAACGATTCTGCCAGCTCACTGCCTTAACTCTTTAGTGTTTAAACTGGCCAAATCCGGCCCAATATATTCTACATATTTTATATTCAAACTGGCCATATCTAGCCTCTCACACCTAACCTACATTGACAGTCTAAAAATAAACAATCACATCATTGAAACCTCAAAGCTATAAGGTAATGCATGATTAATTCAAAATAATAAAAAAAAAAGCATTACATTTAACAGAGTGATCTGAACACTAAAGGGTTAAGTGAGTAAGATACCTTGTTTTTGCTGGTGGCACTAAGTAACACTTTTAACAGTCAAATCTCTTGAACTGCTCTGTAATACTTATTATTCAAAGACTGTCTGGACAGACAAACAGGCAAACTTTTCAAACATTCTGCCACACCTAATGTTTTTGCTGTAATGTCAGATTTGAACCTCTTGAAGCAAAATTCACATTACGGACATTACCTTTGTTCAATTTAGTTTAGACACTGAAAAGGAATGAAAAGAAATCTGAACTTTTAAGTGAATCATTTTTAAAAGGAGTTTTACACTCTCGGAGTGGTTGGCATTAGGAAAGACATGCAGCTGTAGAAACACTACCAGGTCAGACTGGAGCCTGGTGCAGCCTCCTGGCTTCCCAGACCCCGGTCGAACTGTCCAACTCATGCTAGCATGGAAAACGGAGCTGTAGAAACACTGCCAGATCAGACTGGAGCCTGGTGCAGCCTCCTGGCTTCCCAGACCCTGGTCGAACAGTCCAACCCAGGCTAGCATGGAAAATGGACATTAAACGATGATGATGATCAACACCGAAATGTCTGGAAATTTGCTATTTCTAGTTATAGGTTACATGTGTGTGTGTGTGCAAGTGTAAAATTTTGTCCAACATGCTTATTGTGTTTTATTATGCCTCATAACTCTTCCTTCAATGACTGGCCCTCCGGCCCTCCCTCCGTCCCTCCAAGAGTGCATCTGTGTTATGGCTAAGTAAGGTTTAGCATTTTTAGTCATAATCTGCTCCTAACATCTGTTACGTGTCTGATGACAAAATGAAATATTGTGTTATACTTGGCAGAGTTTGGCCTTGCGATTAAAAGATCACTGAAGTGTTCGCCAACCTTTGACCAGTTTGGAAGAGATGAGATAGACAGTCAAAACAATTTGTGGAGCTAAAGTGTGTGTATGCAACCAGCCGTCCCTTGCAATGTGTAAGCTAATGTGGGCAGATGTAGGGTTGTGGTGGCTATGATGTTGATATGGTAGGATTTGTAGGATTAAGTAGTACAGGGAAATATAATCTACATAAATGACACCCCCCGTTGGTCATGAATGACCATGGGATTGCACCGAGAAAGTTACCCTCCAAGGTACAAGTCCAGGCAAGGTTGTTTATGGAAGGCGAGCTGGCAGAAACGTTAGCACGCCGGACAAAATGCGTAGTCGTATTTCGTCTGTCGTTATGTTGGGGGTTCAAATTCCGCCAAGGTCGACTTTGCCTTTCATCCTTTCGGGGTCGATAAATTAAGTACCAGTTACGTACTGGAGTCGATATAATCGACTTAATACCTATGCCTATCCTTGTGTGTCCGCTCTGTGTTTAGCTCCTTGTGGTTAGTAAAGAAATAGATGTGTGTGTGTGTGTATGTGTGTGTGGCAGTGGTATTTGAGAGAGGAGAGATAGCTTTGTGTTGAGAGGTTAAAAGTATGATTGAAAGACAAGCATAGAGGTGATGCATGGCTTCCCTGCATTATATAAGAGTGGATGAGAGTAGCTGGGAAGAAAGATGGCAGTGAAGTGGTAGCAGAGCAAGAGTCTGATAGTATGGATGGCGAGAGAAAGACAAAGTGAGAGCACTTTAAACATGATGATGGTGGAGATATGTGTGTGTAAAGGCAGTGAGCTGGCAGAAACGTTAGTATGCCTGGTGAAATGCGTAGCCGTATTTCGTCTGCCGTTACATTCTGAGTTCGAATTCCGCCGAGGTCGAATTTGCCTTTCATCCTTTCGGGGTCGATATAATCGACTTAATCCGTTTGTCTGTCCTTGTTTGTCCTCTCTGTGTTTAGCCCCTTGTGGGTAGTAAAGAAATAGGTATTTTGTCTGCAGTTACGTTCTGAGTTCAAATTCCACCGCGGTCGACTTTGGCTTTCATCCTTTCTTGGTCGATAAATTAAGTACCAGTTACATACTGGGGTCGATGTAATCGACTTAATCCATTTGTCTGTCCTTGTTTGTCCTCTCTATGTTTAGCCCCTTGTGGGTAGTAAAGAAATAGGTATTTCATCTGCCGTTACGTTCTGAGTTCAAATTCTGCCGAGGTCGAATTTATCTTTCATCCTTTCGGGGTCTATAAATTAAGTACCAGTTACGCACTGGGATCGATGTAATCAACTTAATCCGTTTGTCTGTCCTTGTTTGTCCCCTCTATGTTTAGCCCCTTGTGGGTAGTAAAGAAATAGGTGGAGATATGTTTGTGTGTGTAACTTGGCTGTTCAGAAGAATGTGATCTGTTGTAGTCATAGTAGAAGAGACAAAGAGATGACACGTTATGTTGGTGAGTTAGCTGTAGAGTTTGATAATCTTAATACAGCTTATTTAGCAGGACATCAGATCAGCAGCTGCAGCAGTAGTGGCTTATGAATATTGCAAAAGATTTGCTTTGTTATTCTTTGTTGTTGTTTTGTCAAAGATTCTATTTGATCAAAAGTATTATCATCAAAGAACCATAAGTGTTCTACATCAAAAAAAAAGAAAAATAGTTTCACAAACCCAGTTTGCATCAGTTCTTAGAGCAGGGGAAAAATAGATATTCTAGATACTCTGGCAATAATATCTGCTATGGCACTAGCATTCTGTCTGGCGAAAGATTTTGTCAATCACACACTTAACAGCAGAACACTGGAATTAAGCACTCACCATTTTCGATGACATAGAAGCCACACTGTTTTTCAAAATAATCACCTTGGGCCCTATGTACAATGTTGGGCTTCTCATAAGCTAATTTTTTTTTAAACGTTTTGTCTGAAATTGGGGTGCATCTAATATACCCATGTATCTTTTACGCCATCAAATATGGTACTAAACAATTCCAGAGGGCTGGAGGAGATATTTGCCATTAATATTCATGTCTGCCTGTCTTAAATCTAAACAGTAAATAATGTACACTCTAAAAGAATTAGAGCTTTTAGCTTTTGATTTACAGGTAAATTGACTGAAAAGTTAGGGCAAAATCAGACAAAATGCCTTGTGGTATTCGCTCCAATTTACCATGTTTTGAATTCAAATCCTATCAAAATTGACTTTAAAATTACATCTACCCTGGGGTGGTTGCTAGCATTCAGATTACTCTGTCAGATGTAATGTTTGTTGGGTGGGGGGCTAATGTTTCCAATCTTGTAGCTTCAAGATTTTGATGATTTGATTGCTTATTTTCAGAATGACATTGTAGGGTAGGTGTGAGAGGCTGAATCTGACCAGTTTTAACATAAAACAGGGAGAATATTTGGGCCTGGTATGGCTGGTTTAAATGATAAAGGGTCAAAGTATCAGTCAAGTACTGGGTACTACCCTCTCTCCCTCAACTGTCCCATTTTGGCTGTTCTGTTGGTTTAAAAGTGGGACAGCTGAGAGAGCAATAGTATTTGCTTGTCACTATACAAGCATCGCTCAGTGGTTAGAGCGCCGAGCTTATGATCGTGAGGTTGTGAGTTCGAATCCTGGACTGGGCTGTATGTTGCGTTCTTGAGCAAGACACTTTATTTCATGTTGCTCCAGTTCACTCAGCTGTAGAAATGAGTTGCGACGTCACAGGTGCCAAGCTGTATCGGACCCTTTGCCTTTCCCTTGGATAACACTGGTGGCATGGAGAGGAGAGGCCGTCATATATATGTGTGTCTGTGTTTGTACCCCAACATTGCTTGACAACCGATGCTGGTGTGTTTACGTCCCCGTCACTTAGCGGTTCAGCAAAAGAGACCAATAGAATAAGTCCTGGGGGGATCGATTTGCTTGACTAAAGGCACTGCTCCAGCATGGCTGCAGTCAAATGACTGAAATAAGTGAAAGAATAAATGATCAGACATCGGAATATCGATCAATGTGTCTGAGACAGATTCATTTACTTACTTTTCATGACCGATTCCGAGTCAAGTTATGGGGGATAAAAATCTAAGAATATTCGTAAGGGATAATATAGTCATTGTTTGAGTAACAACAGCATCAGAAATCATGTCACACACACATTACTATATACTATCTTGAAATAAGGAATTGTAAATATTTGGCAGGAATGGCTGTGTGGTAAGTAGCTTGGTAACCAACCACATGGTTCTGGGTTCAATCCCACTGTGTGGCATCTTGGGCAAGTGTCTTCTGCTATAGCCCCGGGCTGACCAATGCCTTGTGAGTGGATTTGGTAGACGGAAACTGAAAGAAGCCTGTCGTATATATGTATATATATATATATATGTATGTGTGTGTGTGTCTGTGTTTGTCCCCCTAGCATTGCTTGACAACCGATGCTGGTGTGTGTTTACGTCCCCGTCACTTAGCGGTTCGGCAAAAGAGACCGATCGAATAAGTACTGGGCTTACAAAGAATAAGTCCCGGGGGTCGATTTGCTCGACTAAAGGCGCTGCTCCAGCATGGCCGCAGTCAAAATGACTGAAACAAATAAAAGAGTAACTTTCAAACCTGAATTCTACACCGTGAGTAGAAAGTCTGGATCAGTGAAGACGTCTGGGGAGGAGGTGATATCAAGGCTGGGAAATACGGGGGGGGGGGGGGTGGATATTTAATTAATTTTTAGAACTGAAAATTAGATGGTAACTGCAGCAGTTGTTATTGCTGCATTAGCCAGTGCAGTTGCAGTAGCAGAAGCAGTGGCAGCAGTTGTTGCGTCTCATGACATGCATATGTTTGCTTAATTTGCCATGCATACAGTGGACGCATGCTGCCGTATGCCAGCCAGCCAGCCAGCCTATCACCTTTTTTCTTCCACGACTCCACTCCAACTTTTTATTACTACTCGCAGCATCGCCCGGCGTTGCTCGGGTTTGTTTCGACCCTTTAGAATTGGAATTTTTGAAAAATAAAAATTCTGCATTATGTAGCTTGTTATTCTCTTTAAGTGAACATTTTTCTGGTTGAAAAACACCGAAAAATGGTAACACAGCAGTTAAAAAAAATCGTAAAAAATAGGCATTTTCATAGAAAAAAAAGCACCTTTTTGATGTAAATAATTTTTGGTCTTAACATGGTCAGATTTGAATTTTTTCTTCTACGGAAGGAAGAGCAAGCCTTCTTCTATCATACTCTCAATTTTGGTCAACTTGCGCCGCAGGGTCTCGGAGGAGATAGTGTCAGTTGAAGGCAACCAAACCTGCCATACACAGACAACTTCAGCTTTATATATAGAGAGATTATTATTATTATTATTATTATGTTACGTTCACTTGTTGTGACATGTATGCATGCAAGTGTATGCATATGCATGATAGCTCATAAGGCGATCTGAGTGCATGCATGCGTGCATGCAGAATCATGTGCTGCTGTCTCTCTTAATCTATCTTTCTCTCCCCGCTGCCGCCACCTCCCCCTTTACCATTTTTCTGCAATGTCTGTACACACGGCTTGACTAGATTCTTACACATGCATGAGGCTTAACTGTGACTTTTCATGTATAAGAGTGTAGTAAAACTGTGTGTATGCGCGTATGTTGTTGTGCATCTGTGTGTGAATGCGGGCGTGGGTTTTTTTGTGTGTGTATGCGTATATATACATGTGTGTCTGTGTGTGTATGTACTTATTTACCTGCATACATGCTTATATTTGCATCAGATTGCATGCATGAACATGCATCAGTTGCCGTAGATGCGCAGGTGTGTTTCATGTTGTGTCCATGTGTGCATATTGATTTGTGTGTATACATGTGCTAATGAGTAGCTTTCTGTGTATATGTTTGTGTACAAGATTGAGTATGTATACATCAATTTGTATGCAATATTCTCAGTGTGTGTGTGTGTGTATGTGTGCATACATGTGGAATGTGATGTGTGTATGTATATATATATATATATATATATATATATATATATACACATATATATATACATATATATATACATGTAGTGTTTTTAAAACAGTGTGCTTATTATATTTTTTCAAATAAAATTAAATTAACCAGGTGTAAACGCTATATACCATGTGTGTGTGTGTGTGTGCGTGCGTGTATGTAGGTGATGCTGTTTAGTCCCAGGACCATTCTCTTTACAGAGTCCTATAATCAAAATTAGTCCAGCTATGACCATCCTGTCTCAAAATTCAGGCAGTGTGTTTATAGGAACACATTATCCCGTGAATTCTTTATTCTGTTTTTCACAGGTGATAGTGCATAATTTGAGGGAGATTTACTTACTATTTCTAGCAAACCAAGTAACCACATAGAGCATAATTTGAGGCAGATTTACTTACTATTTCTAGCAAACCAAATAACCACATAGTCTCCCCTCTTTAGCTTATGTAAATATGCATGTTTACTATGAGTAACTACGTGTGCATATTATGTCAAACTGTTGATATAAGAGGCAGCAATGTTTATAGTATATCTTTGTGCATGCCTGCACACCTCAAGTTGAGCATGTGGAAGATTGAAATTTTGTGTATTTGTGTGAATACAGACAGATGTGTAAAGTATGTGCTTGTGAGTGTGTGAGGGAATGCATACCCGTGGGTGTGTAAGTGTGTGTAAGAGAGAAAGAGGGAGTATGTTAGTGGACTGCTCTATTGGCTCAGTATAATAAGTATCGATTCAGAGGTCAGGGTCAAGGTAGCCTTGGCAGCCTCCATTTAAATAATGTATGCAAACAGTACACTTTGGATGCAGATGCAGACAGCGATGAAGCATGAGGTGATAGCGGCGGTGGTGACGGCGATGATGCTGGTAGACATAGCGGTGGTGATGGTGGTGGTGTTCCTAGTGACATTAGGAATAGTGGTGATGATGCTGGTGGTCTCAGTGGTGGTGGTGATGATGATGATGATGGCTGAGGTATTCATAGACAGGAGTTTTTGTTCTGCTGGAGGAGGAGGGAAAGGAAGGGTGGGCACAGTCTGTTGAATATTATAGATGCAAAACATTGCCAACATTCTAAAACTCATATGGAGCAGACAGCAGACGCACTGGTTCAAAGGAATAAATGCATGTTCACTATCCGACAGACACACATGCACACAGCTACATGTTTCTTTGTACATAGATATAATATACTATAAAAGTGTGTGCACAAATGCATATACAAATTCTTTCATGTGTGTGCATATGTATACACACACACACACACACACATACACACATATCTAGATTGTTTCATTTATATAGTATATTTACACACACACACATATATATACATACATTTCTCTGCATACTCTCATGTATGTAAATATTTTCATATACATACAAGCACACATTTAAAAATACAAACAAGTACAAAAGAATCATGTATGCATACTTTTTTCTTTTACATATACGAATATATATTTATATATATGGGGTGTGTAAGTATGTAGATATATATATGTGTGTGTGTGTGTGTGTGTATCATCATCATGATATATATGCATATGTATGTATATATATGTATATATGTGTGTGAGTATATATATAAGTATATATCTATATGTATATATATCTGTATATGTGTATATATATATATATATATATGTATGTGTGTATATATATATATATATATGTGTGTGTGTATATATATATATATGTGTGTGTGTGTGTATATATATATATATGTGTGTGTGTTGTGTATATATATATATGTGTGTGTGTGGTGTGTGTATATATATAGATATATATGTGTATATATATATATATATGTTTATGTAAGTGTATATATGTGTATGTATATGTGTATATATATATATATATAATATATATATATATATATGTATATATATATATATATATATATATTATATATGTGCATATATATAAGTCTATATTTGTATATGTATGTGTATATAAATATATGTGTGTGTACACAGTTTCATTGATTGCAGCAGAAGATATAGAATAGTCCAGACAGTCCTGTCTCTTCACTCTCCCACCACAGTATATCTGTGTGTGTGTGTGTGTGTGTGTCTTTTATTCTCATTGTGTTTATCTCTTTCTCTCCTTTCTCTCTCTCTCTCTTTTTGTCTTTCTGATTGACTCAATGGTGAGTTGCTGAATTGCAGCCAGTGTGCGCAGAAGAAACTAAGCTTATTTATTGATCACACGAGAGCGTGTGCTTGTATGTGTGTGTGTGTGTGTGTGGCCATTTTAAAGTCACATGTTGTCTAAGAACACACACACACACACACACGCAAGCATGCTTATATACAAATATATTTACTTGTTTTACTCACTCAAAACACAGAGCAGAGATACACACACACACACACACACACGCCTACAAGTCTACACATTTGTATGGAGAAGAAAAAAATGTTAAAACAAAGAGAACATGCTCTCTTTCTTTCTCGTTTTCACACACACAGAAAGGCATGTGTTTACACCTATAATCCTAAGAATTTATTTCTAGTACACACAGACAAGATGTAAATTGATCTCAAAATATATCTGGAAGTACATCTCCAAATATATCTGGAAAAGGCTGTAGCATTTTTAGAAGCCCTACATTCTAAATATTATCAAAAGTACATCAAAAAGACTTGGCTTTTGTCTTTCGAGCCAAGAAATATTTTAGCCTTTAGCAGTTTCTCACCTTTTACCAGGCCTACATATTTTGTTGTTCGTTCCTTCTCGAGCCACGCCTGGCTCATAGGGCTGGTTTCCTTGGCGTATAGGTTCCCCACCTAGACGGGACGCCGGCCTGTCGCAGGTGAGCTGCAAGATGCAGGAGGAAAGAGTGAGAGAAAGTTGTGGCGAAAGAGTCAGCAGAAGTTCGCCATTACCTTCTGCCAGAGCCGCGTGGAACTTAGTTGTTTCACTCATAAACACACACATTGCC
>NC_043003.1:8970237-8975237 GCF_006345805.1 Octopus sinensis
AATGTTTGTTTGTGTGTTTGGATTGGATGAAACTTTCAGGGGATGTTTGGGTCTCATGACTGACATGAACTGATTAGATTCTGGGATCGATCCGGTACCAGACAAGGTTTCTGGATTTTCGATAATTTGTTATGTTTACTTTACATGAAGTATTACATACTTTCATTTTTCAATTTTAAACAACTCAAATACCTTTTAAAAACTGTTCTAATCCATCACTAGTTGCTATTACAAATGATACACGGACGGATGTTAATGCTGCATGAACTCGATAACATAGAAATGTAATTTTGATCAAGGAGTGACAACGTCTTGTTTAGTCATTTCGTTCGGTACAATTCTACGGCAGTCGAAAATGGATTGCTGTTGCATGTGTAACCGGATCGACAAAATACAGGCAATGATTAACTGTCAGGTGCAGAAAAACCAATTTAATTTGCTGGTATTGTATGGCGCCTAGAGAATAACTTACAACAAGTTTCTGGTAAAACAATGTTACACATTTCCTATCATCCACTGCAACCAGGAAACACCTTTTACAAACAATTTCAGGCCCTCATTTTCTCCTTTATTAACCATTTACCTGTCCTGTCTTTGCCATTTAATTCACAAAACGTATATTCCCTAGCGTCTGTGCATCATTCTTTTCTTTTTATTCTTTTATTTGTTTCAGTCATTTGACTGTGGCCATGCTGGAGCACCGCCTTTAGTCGAGCAAATCGACCCCAGGACTTATTCTTTGTAAGCCTAGTACTTTATTCTATCGTTCTCTTTTGCCGAACCGCTAAGTTACGGGGACGTAAACACACCAGCATCGGTTGTCAAGCGATGTTGGGGACACACACACACACATATATATATATATATATATATACGACGAGCTTCTTTCAGTTTCCGTCTACCAAATCCACTCACAAGGCTTTGGTCGGCCCGAGGCTATAGTAGAGGACACTTGCCCAAGGTGCCATGCAGTGGACTGAACCCGGAACCATGTGGTTCGTAAGCAAGCTACTTACCACACAGCCACTCCTACACCTCATATGTAATACTCGTTATCAATTTTTTTTTCAACCATTAGAGTAACTTGGAACTTAGAAAAGAAATTCTTTATATTACTCAGAACATATGAAACGGGCTAACAAAGGTCTGAAAACAAGTATGGGTGTTGAGGGCAAATTTTTGAAAACACTTTGGTCAGGCAAAGGGTTAAGCATTCGATATACCCAGGTTGTTAATCGCCCTGCCTTACGTTATTCACAGAAAGGAATCGAAAGGCGTAGATTTGGTTGTTTCAATGATAAAGTTTTAGAATTAGGCATGGCTGTGTGGTTAAGAAGCTCGCTTTGCAACCATCTGGTTGAAGGAGCAGACAAGGTGGACCCTCACCACATTCCGTTTCGGGGGGGGGGGATTAAAATTTTGAAATGCCAGTTTGTTTTTTTTTACAGATTCGGAATCACCATAGCCGAAAACGTGGGTTTCTGTCTGAAAAAAAAAAAAAAAAAGTTGAAGCAGGTATGGTGACGGTCCGCCTCGCCTGCCATTTCAGGTTCAATCCCACTGCGAAGGCTCTTGGGCAATGTCTTTGACACTACTTAAATACAGAGGTACCATAGGCGCAGGCGTGGCTGTGTGGTAAGTAGCTAGCTAACCAACCACATGGTTCCGGGTTCAGTCCCACTGCGTGGCATCTTGGGCAAGTGTCTTCTGCTATAGCCCCGGGCCGACCAATGCATTGTGAGTGAATTTGGTAGACGGAAACTGAAAGAAGCCCGGCGTATATATGTATATATTATATATGCGTGTGTGCATGTGTGTCGGTGTTTGTCCCCCTAGCAGTGCTTGACAACCGATGCTGGTGTGTTTACGTCCCCGTCACTTAGCGGTTCGGCAAAAGAGAACGATAGAATAAGTACTGGGCTTACAAAGAATAAGTCCCGGGGTCGAGTTGCTCGACTAAAAGGCGGTGCTCCAGCATGGCCGCAGTCAAATGACTGAAACAAGTAAAAAAAAAAAATTTTTTTAAATATGAGAGGTCCCGATGCGTCTATGTAACGATACAAAGGGAAGGTAATCTAGGTTTACCAAAACTACCGTTAATGATGTAGGGTCCCACAACATCGTCAGACTTTACTTCCAATCTTCCCCCCCCCCCACGATATTGTCTGTTTTTAATCTTATGTTTCTACAGTGCACACTCGTTAGAGTGTGGGTTAGTTTTTAGGGTTACTTAGGTAGTGTGCATTCATATACAATATACTTAATATTCGCTATATCGGTGAAAATAGACCCTGTAGATAAACTACAAGATGAGAATGAACTCGTATTTTCTTGGTTTGTCTTATCTTCATTCGTTTACCTAGTTTAAACTGTCAAGAAATATAGCTGGGAACTACTTTTGAGGTCAATTTATCATACGCTGAGGGAAAATATGGCTAATTCTGTTGCTTAAGCGTTGACACAAAAAATACCGCTGAGGCTTGTGTAAGCAATAAGCGTCATTACACGTCCATTAAAATGTTTTGTACGTAACATTTCATGACTTTTGACAAAAATCTACCAACTTCGGATCGTTTGCAATAGTTGTAATATGAAATATATCGATTTCGATTTACACAAGGGCCGCTTAAGTGAATTCGCAGTAGTTTCGGTAAAACTAGATTACCTCCCCTTTATATCGTTCTGTATATGCGTCAGTGCCGTATCTTCTACCTACTATAGCCCTAGGCCGATTAATGCCTCGTGAGCAGACGGAAACTGTGTGGAACCCCGTTGTCTGGCAACCGATGTCGGTGTTTGTTTACGTCTCGTAAAAACAAGAAGCCGAGAGAATAAGTATTATGCTTAAAAAAAAAAGGGTATTGTGGTCTCTTTATTCGACTACACAGTTTAAGGCGGCAGCCCCAGGAGGGCTGCAATCCAGTGATTGAAACAAGTAAAGATAGACCAATCGTCTCAACCTCAAAAACGCCACACAGGGTGGTTTATAGTATTCTGCTGCGTCGAGACCCGGAAATTATATTTTTGACGGAAAAATACTTTCACTTTCATGGAGTCCTGAAAACCGAAGTGTCATGATTTCACTACCAGTTATATATAAATGTACGTTCATATACAATATACTTAACATTCGCTATATCTGTGAAAATAAACCCTGTAGATAAACTACAAGATGAGAATGAACTCGTATTTTCTTGGTTTGTCTTATTTCCAATCGTTCACCTAGTTTAAACTGTCAAGAAATATGGCTGGCAACTATTTGAGGTCATTTTATCATACGCTGAGGGAAAATATGGCTACTTCTCTTGCTAAAGCGTTGACACAGAAATACCGTTGAGGCTTTTGACAACGTATTTCTGTTTCAACTGATTGTTTCTAACATATTTATAATACTTTCTAAGCCTACTAAATATAAGTAGTTCTAGAATATTTAAACAATTTTCTTACCTTGTCGTTCTTTGTTGAATAGAAAACTAACATGTCGGCCAATGGAGTCACAGTGGAGACTAGTATTTTTCAAACTCGCTTTTTTTTCTTCCACGAATCGTATTTTAATCGGTAACATCTTTTCGTTTTGAAGTTCCAGACAATTATTCATATTTTATCGATCTGTGAAGTTTTTTTTTATGTATTGGTGTAAATCGGACATTCTTGAGTGCCATTGATAAAAAAAAACAATGTTGACTTCGATTGATAGAATAGCACTACTAAGTTAAGAGTGGTATTTTACGACCGAAGTATAGAACATTCTAGCAACGCTAAGACCAACCGCTTTAGATAAAATTGCTCTTCAGATTAAGACATCCTTGCTCTAGAGATTACAACAAATCACTGCGGTCCAGTTTTGTTCTCAGCAACAGAAGAGGTTTCACTAGAACGACCAAATAAGGCGTTGCCGGAAGTAACAGAAACAATCATTTAAGAGAAAACGAAAGTGAACATGTTTGTCTTAATACCTTTGTTTATTAATATTTTGTTTGTATTACTTAATTACATAATTGTTTTATAATTGCATGTTTTAATTAATAACAGTTATAATTTATTGCTGAAGCAATTATATTTGTTTCACAAACAAAATGAAAGCAACTCCACTCCCACCACAAAAAACAAACAAACAACAAAAGCTTACGAGAAGGAAGAAAAAAGTCTTTATGCTCCTTAATGGTGAAAATAGTATTTGCTACATTAGTAACAAGATTTTTATGTAACTGAATGAAAAACTGTAAATATTACTGAATATCTTTGTGTCAACAGATTATTACGACTTCATGAAATGTATAATGGTTTTGTCAGATAAATTCGTTCGTGTTTTTCTTTAATTTCAGTAGTACTGTATCTTGTGGAGGCGCAATGGCCCAGTGGTTAGGGCAGCGGACTCGCGGTCGTAGGATCGCGGTTTCGATTCCCAGACCGGGCGTTGTGAGTGTTTATTGAGCGAAAACACCTAAAGCTCCACGAGCCTCCGTCAGGGGATGGTGGTGATCCTTGCTGTACTCTTTCACCACAACTTTCTCTCACTCTTACTTCCTGTTTCTGTTGTACCTGTATTTCAAAGGGCCGGCCTTGTCACTCTCTGTGTCACGCTGAATATCCCCGAGAACTACGTTAAGGGTACACGTGTCTGTGGAGTGCTCAGCCACTTGCACGTTAATTTCACGAGCAGGCTGTTCCGTTGATCGGATCAACCGGAACCCTCGTCGTCGTAACCGACGGAGTGCTTCCACACAGTACTGTATCTTCTGTTTAGTATTCACTCGATAGCCGTTTATCTGGAAAGATTTAAACTGTATTAAAATTTCAAAGAAAATAAGCGAAAGTAGCAGAGCTTAAAAAAGATTAAAATTAAATTCAAGAATATTTTTCGCGTAAATTCAAATGACATCGGTAAAATAAATAGAGGGAGTGGAGAAAAAAGCTGAAAATGCAATACCTTTGAAATGTTTGTGGTGATTAAATGCTACTACGAAGATATCGATATGGGTGGCATTCGTAGTTGTCTA
>NC_043003.1:8980237-8985237 GCF_006345805.1 Octopus sinensis
CTTCCTTCCAGCCACAATAAAAGTACTAAGCAGTGGCACATTTACTGTGGTGGGAATAAAGTTTTTAGCATATTTGAAAGGTGCGTGGCCTGGAGGTTAGCGTATTAGCTTCCCGATCATAAGATGATGGGTTCGAATTCTGCATTTTCCGTTGCTCTTGTCTTCTCGTCTCCTCACCTGTAACTGACCAGCCTTTTTGAGCATTACTACAAATGTGGATTAATTTTGATATTAACACCCGCACGATTTTCACTTAGGAAAAAAAAAATTACGGAAGACTAGCTAGAGTCACGTGGAGATGAAATGGTTGTACTTCGACCGGGAGCTCCAAGACTGGAATAGTTTAGCCCTTTTCCTCTAAGTTAAGACGATTACATATATATATATTCTTGGTAGTCTTCTGTGCGGGAGTTAATATCAAAATTTAACCAAATGTGTGCCCTTCCTCTTCACTTTGTTTCCTCATAACGTAAACTTCAGATGGTGTAAATTCTGATTATATCGTGTGTGTGTGTGTGTGAAAGTGGCGAATAATTATAGACAGAACCCCCCTCCCCAAGTGTCTTTTCCATATAAACGTCGCCCGGGTGGGTGGGGGTTGCAGCATTCTATACTAGTATGTCCTCCCACCCGACTTAGTTTTCTCATAACTTTCAGAAAAATGAATATTTTTTCAAAGAAATTTTCTACAAATAAGCTTCAGATTCCGATTCTAACAGAATCTATGATTTGTTTTTTTTTGCAAGTGTAGGGGACATGACCTTCGGAAAATTCACACGAATCTGCGTTGTTTCCTCAACCTTCAGGAAAATAAGCAGTTTCTAAATGCAATTTTTCTACCAATACTTTTCAGCTGGTGTAGAATTACGATTGTATCGGAATGTAATATGGGTGGTTTGGGGTGCGAATTATGGACTCGTACACATACACACTGACGCAGATCACATATCTGCAAAACGAAATTTGAAATTTCGAAAATAAAATTGTAATGTGTGTCAATATGTGTGTGTGTGTGCTCACCTTTTTATCTATATTCGTCATTTATACACTCTGAAAGATAGTTGTACAAATTTAGAAAAAAAAACCCCTATTTTTTTCCAAAAAGTTATGCAGAAACGAAGACGATTCAGGTGAATTTTCGGAAAGGCATAACTTCGGTATAAGTACCGGAAGTACCGGATACATTTCAAGAAAGTGTTTTTTTTTATATATGGGGTGGGGGTTAGGGTTAGGGTTTGTGTTAGGGATGGGAGAAAAGGGTTTCTGTTATCTTCAGAAATGTAAACAAAGTCACGTGTGTACTTATACCAAAGGATCCCCATCGCCTTCGGAAACCCTACATTCCGACAAAAGTTTCACAACAAATTCCGGTATAACCGGAATCTACATCATCGAAATGTACTTGTAGAAAATTTCATTAAAAAGTATCCATTTTTCTTAAAGTTATGAGAAAACAAAATCGGGTGGGTGGCATCCTTGTATGACCAGACGGCCGTCATCTCTACACCGACGTCACTGGCTTTCAGACAGTCTTTGACCTCAGTATTGCGGCCTGTAGACGGCATTCATTCATTTAGTGCGATTCAATTTTATTGTCAAATGTAGCGCATCTTTGAAAAGACTATACAATGTATCATTCAACTAGCAGTATAGCCCGGCGTTGCTCGCGTTTGTTTTCTTTTCGACTCTATAGAATTGGAATTTTTGAAAAGTAAAAATTATGCATTATGTATCTTGTTATTCTCTGTAAGTGAACATTTTCTGGTTGAAATACACCGAAAAATAGCGATACAGCAGTAAAAAAAATCGTAAAAAATCGGGATTTTCAATAGAAAAAAAGCACCTTTTTGACGTAAATAATTTTAGGTCTTAACATGGTCTGATTTGAATTTTTTCTTCTACGGAATGAAGAGCAAGCCTTCTTCTATCATACTCTCAATTTTGGTCAACTTGCGCCGCAGGATCTCGGAGGGGATAGTGTTAGCTGAAGGCTACCAAACTGCCATACACAGACAACTTCAGCTTTATATATATATATATATATATGTAGGTCCCGGTTGAGTCGGGTTAACCACAGTAAATAAGTACTTCAATCACTAGCAGAGTAATAATTTATTTTATAGAAGGAGCTTCTACAGGACTAGAACTTTTATTCAAAGAAATCATCAGAGCTTCCTGATGATTTCTTTTGAATGAAACAGTTCTAGTCCTGTAGAAGCTCCTTCTATAAAATAAATATATTATATATATATAGATGTAAGCGCATCTTTGAAAAGACTATACGATGTATCATTCCATGTTTAAGGCGGTAGGGAGTTCTTTGAAAGAAAATTAGTTGCTATTTCTAGCAGAACACAGGACCAAATAAAAGGCTCGCCCTTGTTGGCTCATATGTTACGTTGTTGCAGATAGAGCTTTGTAAACAAAGGGAAGTAACTACAAGTGACTATGCTAAGCAACACAGGTGAATCGAGGTTGTTTCGTTGAATGATGCCATGTGGCGCTGAGAAATGGGCGGGTACGCGTGGCAATGTTTGTGTGTGTGTGTTATGCTTACGTGTGTAATTGATGTAAGTGGCGTACATGGGTAGGATCTTACAATTGTGTGTCTACTACTACTACTACTTCTACTACCACCACCACAATCGCCACTACTACTACTACTACTACTACTACTACTACTACCACTACTACTACTACTACTACTACTACTACTACCACTACTACTACCATCACCACCACCACTACTACTACTAATACTACCATCATCACTACCACTGTTATTATCATTATTATTATCATTATTATTATTATTATTGTTTGTGTGTTTGTGTGAATTTTAGAAATTAGACGTATCTGGTTATACAAGGTTTTTCTGTTAAATGTGGGGAAGAAAAAAAAAAAAAAAAATGTACTCTGCGACGTAGCATTCGGTCGAGTGTATGTGTGTGTGTGTGTGTGTCTGTGTGTTTAACGTATTGAAAAAAAACCAGCAAAAATCTTCGTCTATTCTATTCTCCTTTCATTCATTGCAGGGCAGTCGTGGTAGGCGACTGTTTCGAAGGGTTCTTATCGATCTCAGTACTTATTTTATTGAATATATTTGCCGAATCGCTATGTCCACGAGTCAAATGTAATTAAACAACGTAAATACATACATGCGCGCACACACACACACACTATCCGTTATTTTGTTTTAGTCATTAGACTGCTGCCATGCTGGGGCAACGCTGTGAAGGCTTTTGGTTGAATAAATTTGGTATTTATTCTATCGGACTCTTGCCGACGCTAGCTTTACGGGGACGTAAACAAAACAACACCGGTTGTCAAACTGTGGGGCGTCTCTACTGCCCCTCACTCCAGCTACGCTGAATCCGAGGTGCTGCGCAGTAGAACGGAACCTCCAACCACTTGGTTGCAAAATGAATTTCTTAAACCACGAACGTTCGTAGTTTCTTGTTTACCAAATGTCCAGGGTGATGTCATTAGATTGCGGCTATAGTGGGGCACCGGCTTGGAGAATTTTTTAGTCGATTGAATCGACCCCAGGGTGTATTTTTTAAAAAGCCCGTTACTTATTCTATCGGTCTCTTTTACGGACCCGCCAAGTTACGGGGACGTAAACACACCAACATCCGTTGCCAAGCAGTGGTAGAGGCCACACACACAAAAACGAATATATACATAATATATATATATATATATACATATATATATATATCCCTAAATTTTGGATACATATATATACACGACGGACTTCTTTCAGTTTCCGTCTACCAAATCTACTCAGAAGGCTTTGGTCGGTACTTGCCCGAGGTGTCACGCAGAGGTATTGAACCCGGCACCTTGTGGTTGGGAAGCAAAACTTCTTTCCACAAAGCCACGCCTGCGTCTATGTTGAGAAACGTGTCTTATTTTGTGTGAGCGAGATTGAGAATGGATCGGTATTTATGTGGGTGGAAGATAGACGAGTGATGAGTATGCATTATTTAAAGAATAACGAAAACATTGAGTGGAGTATGTGCGTGCGGAACAGTAATTGCCTGCGTGTGCGGAACAGTAATTGCCTGTGTGTGTTTGTGTGTGTGTGTGTGAGAAAGACAGAAAGAAAGAGAGAGAGAGTGTGTGTGTGGGGGAGAAATAACAGAGATTAAGAAATAATAATAATAATTTCAGTTAATGTAAACATTAACTATAATTTCTTTTATTAGCCACGAGGGGCCACCACGAGGACAGACAACAATGCGTAGGGGTCTACAGAAAGGACAGGGAGAAAAAAAAATGGAAAACTCTGGAATGTGATAAAAATACACGTATTTAATAAACAAGGATGATGCAATCGTCCTGGTACAGGAAAACACATCAACTAGGCCCAATCATGGAACCCCACAGATCCAGGATTAACTTGCTCACCACAGGTACGAGCTCTAGGGTCATAATGATTTCTATTATTGGTACAGTGCCTGAAATTTTTTTTTTTGGTGGGGGGGGGGTGTTTCGATTGGTACTTAATTTATTGACCCCGAAAGGATAAAAAGTAAAGTCGGTCTCGGCAGAACTTGAACGTAGAAGATAAGGACGAGCGAAATGCCGCGAAATATTGTGTCCCGTGCGCAGTTAATGAGTGTCATAAGACTGCTGCCATGCTGGAGCAACGTCTGTCATCTCGCCACCTTGAGAATAATAATATTAAAAGAAAAAAAAAATCTGGAGCGATAAAAATCGAAGACGAGAGAGAAAAAGGGAATACAATAGGAATGACGAAGCAGTTAATGGCGCACACCCGTACACACTTGGCCACGCACTCTTTAGACGGGTAAAGCTAGTTCATAAAATGAATGAATTTCTTTGCTCCTCGGTGGTCTGCAATGTTGTTCTCGTTTACACGTTTCGGTTTTCAGTTCAGACAGTTCACGTGTAAGATTGTCACAGACGTGACGGAGCAGATTGAGAAAATAAAGGGGGACATAGTTTATATATATATACACTCAATATAAAAT